>NC_058133.1:152972474-153017605 GCF_016433145.1 Gracilinanus agilis | reverse complement strand
TATATATATATATATATATATATATATATATATATATAGGCATTACAGAAACAGATACAGAAATGGAAGAGCTCTCAGAGTTGATCATCTAGACCAAGACCTTCATTTCAGAGATGAGAAAACAGGCCCAGCAACATGTTCAAGGTCACATAGGCAACAAATGAGACAGCAAATATTCCCTCATTTTAAAGACAGAAAACTAAGGCACAAATTTCTGAGTTTTCACAGGATCACTATGAAATTTGCAAGCAGCAAAATCAGAACTAAAACCCAAATCTCCTGACTTTTAATACAGTCTCTTGACTATGTGATTTTCAGTATCTTCACAAAACCTCTGCCTCAAAGATTGTAGGATCAAGCTCACTGAATCATTATTTGACTTTGCTAGGAATTCCTAAAATCATGTGATGTTAGAACTAGAAGAAGTCTTAGTTCATTTTACATTTGAAGAAACTGAGACCCAGAAGTTAAGCCACATACCCAAGAGTAAATGAGTTATAATGTGGAAAACTAAGGCTGGAATCCAGATTTTATGTCCAGTGTTATTTCCACTACAGTATTTCCTAATTCCATATAAATATGCATACATACACACATATATACATACATATACAAATGTGTGTATGTATATGTATGTATACATGACACACATATTATATGTTTTTAAAAATACATTTCAAAGCCAACTATAAACTAACACCTTGTATTTTAAATGGTCCATAGAACTGAGCCTTTCAACAACATTTATAAATTATGTTTATAAGATAATAATATTGACATACCTTGCTCCTAAGAAATTTCAATATTAAAAAAAATCCAAATTTACAAAACAGATAAATTAATCATTTAAGAATTCAAGTTATGCACTAATGCATTGCTGGTGGAGTTGTGAACTTATCCAACCATTCTGCAGGGCAATTTGGAATTATACCAAAAAGGCTATAAAACAATGCATACCCTTTGATCCAGTAATACCATTACTGGGTCTGTATCCCAAAGAGATTTAAAAAATGGGAAAGAACCTGTTGTACAAAATTATTTATAGCTGTGCTTTTTGTGGTGACAAAGAATTGGAAACTAATGGGGTGTCCCTCAATTGGGGATCGGCAGAACAAACTATGGTATATGATAGTGACAGAATATTGTTGTGCTATATGGGATGAACAAGATGACTTCAGATAGAACTGGAAAGACCTACGTGAACCGATGCAGTGAAATAAGCAGAACCAGGAAAAGTATACACAGTAATAGTAATATTGTGGAGTGAGCAAATGTGATACTTTGCTACTAACAGCAATATAATGATCCAGGACAATTCTAAAGGATTTATGAAAAAGAATGCTATCTACCTCCATAGAAAGAACTGTTGGACTAGGAATGCAGATGGAAACATATGATTTACTTGTTTATTTGGGTATATGTTTTGGGGTTTTGATTTTATAACATTATTCACTTACAAAAATGAATAAGATGGAAATATGTTTTGCACAATAATATATGTATAACCCAAATTGAATTGCTTATTAAGTCCAGAAGGGAGGAGGGAAGAAGAGAGAGGAACAATTTGGATCATATAACTTTGGAAAACTTAGGTGGAAATTTTTTATTAAAATAAATAATAAAAGGGAAAAAAGAAAAAATAATCATTCAAGTCATGGTTGGACTCTTTGAAATAAGTACTCTCCTGATTATTCTTATAGACAGGCCAGGAATCTAACAACTAAATTTTAAGGAATCACTGGAAATTGATGTTTAATTGCAACAACAACCAAAAAACAAAAACAAAAAAACGCTATGCATCCAAATAGTTAAAATGTCAAGACAAAAGAAGATAATTTCATCTATAAAAATATGATTTGTATTAAACTTTTTAGGGACATGTTTTATCAAAAAATGAAACACACCTACTTGTAATTTATCATGCTAAACCAAAACCAACTGAATGATTTTTATCTTTCAAATCCTGAATACTGAAAATCTTATGATTTCATTTTGCTGCATCATGAATTTATCCTGAAAAGGCAATGGTATTAAAATCATTAAATCACTTACCTGATTTCCTTCAAGTGTTTCCATTATTAAAATATAGTTTTCCCAAAATTTCAAGAATTCTTCTTTTTTCTTCTCTGACCACCAAAACAGACTCGGTTCTATAGTTTAAAAAAATAGTCATTTTTACCTATTAGTAACTTCAAAATATTCAATAACCATGGTACCTCATATAACAATGTTATTAGCATTATGAAAATGTTTTCTAGTATACAAAAATCTAATGCAAGCCCATGTGCAAAACTTTAGTAACACAGCAGGCCTTTCTAAAAAGAAATTAAGAAGCAATTAAGAATAACTAATAAATTAGATAAAGATTTATTCACAGCACTACAAGTTTTCTCGACAACTTGTGATTACTTCCATCAGTAATAATCTTGTCCTTGTTAAATATGTGAACAATTGGTAAAAAAATATTGACTGATAAAGTTTTATAATGAAGATTTCTAATTCTACCAGCAAAAGAGAACTGATTTAATACATTCACAATTGCTGCAAAGATTCCCTCCAAATATCCAATTTTTATTTTTCAAAAACTCTATAATTTATAGTATGTTTATGTCCAGGTAGTTTTTTCCTTGACTTATCTAACTGTGATATAATCTGGGAAGTTATTCCTCTTTGGACTGTTTTCTCCTATTACTTTCATTCACTCCTTTCAAAAGTGGGTAAAGCACATTGGTCACAACAACTTTCCAAATGCCACCTATAGGGTAGAAATTCTGATTCAAACAGAAGTGAACAAATACAACATTATTCTAAACTTCTAAAAAAGGGCTGAGTCAAGTGTTCTCTTCAGTACTTGGAAAACAAAAGTCTAACATAATGGAAACAAAAATTAGAGGCCTTGATATTTAATCTGTTCTTTTCACAGAAATTTCATTAAAAGATAGAAGCATAAGATCCGGGGGAAAAAAAAAAGAATCATTCTTAATTCAATGATTCTCTTTTTATTAAACTGTTACCTTAGACATGTCTATGAAGTGTAAGTATTATCTAGAAGTCTCTCACATCCTTTAAATCTAAAAACAATAATGTTCCATTATCGAAAGAAATTAAACAAGGGAGAAGTCCTTTAATGTGATGGAGTCCCAAACAGACCAAAGAAAATGATATTGCCCCAGAAGGCCTATCTAATTTAATATCTTAAATTTAACTTCAGTGTTCTATTGTGTTATATTCTGCAGATTTTTTATTATACACACCTTTGTGCGCCCTTACTTTATTTGGTACAGAATCTTATGAACTCTACTGTTTCCCATCAAATCTGTAAGCAACACATTGGTGTTCCCACTGTAAAGTCATTGATTTGTGAGGTCAAATACAGAAGGGAAAAATAAGCCTGAGGATTCAGATCCTGGTTCAGATCTTAAGAAGGAGGGCAGGGGGAGGGAAAGTAAGGGCTCAGATTTCGGAGGGCAGCTTGGCATATGACACAAACTAGCCATTTCAACTGGAAATATATCATAAAACTGACGTGCAATGTTAATACATCTTTTAAGTATGTTAGTACTTAAAGTATGTTAACTTACTAACTTTAGTTTATTTAACTAATTTTAACTAAAGTATATTACTATTTAGTCTATAAAGGCCAACGAAGTGGCATCCTGTCTCTTACACATAAACTGTGACCCTGGGCAAGTCACTTCTCAGTGACCCTACCCCAACATCTGCTTAAGATCCTCAGATGCTATTTACTGGGAGAAGAAAATTGGAGAAATACAAAATGAAAAGGGAGGGGGATAGTGTAAATCCAAGGAGACCCCACCCCACCCCAGGCCGGTTTGACGTCCAAGTCCCTAAGATGAGAAGCATATACCGTTTGCATCAGGGGCCCCGCTGCTGCATTCGGTCCCCAACCCTGCAGAAGCCTCCACTGCCCTCTGCAGCAGATAGCGGGCTCTCTTGCGGGTCAGCCCATCAGCTTGCACCAAGCCAGCCTGTACTGCCCTCCAGAAGCGCGAGCACCGCCTCGCATCAGGCATCTCCTCCTCCGGGGCATCCCAAGCTCCGCCTACACCTGGGGTGGGCAACAGCTTCTCAGCCAGGTTGCTCAGCACCAGCAGCCGCCGGTCGACGCGGAGAGCGAGTGGCGCAGAGTCCAGCCTTTCCGGCTCCTCCTTCTCTAGGGGCAGGAGCCCGTCCCACAGCACTTGGAGCGCGGCCGCGCAGCTCCTACCCAATGCGGGGAGCAGTCGTGCCGCCACCAGCGTCGCAGCCCCATCTTCACCACCGGATTCCTCATCGTCCTCGTCCCCCAGCGCCACAGCCAAAGCCTCCCGGGCCAGGTGCTCCAGCAGCACTCGGTCCTCTTGGGGCCGCAGGCAGGGGCCCAATGCCACCAGAACCTCGATGGCCTCCTCGGCGCCCAGCTGGCCGCGCTCCCCTGAGGCTGAACGGGCCTCTGTCTCCTCTGAGACCACAGCAGGCCTCGGGGAGAGCAGGTCGCAAAGTGCCTCCTGCACCAGTCCGACAGCCAGCTGGGGACACCCGGATAGGCGGGCGCACGAGCGCAGGGCCCCGCCCGCGGCCCTAAGCACGCGGCGCCGGCGGTCACGAGGCGTCGAGGGCTCCCCGGCAGGCGCCCCGGTCCGGCAGGCCCGCAGGCCCCGAAGCAAAGGCACAAGGTGGCCGGTAGCGACCTCGCGCACAGCCTCCTGCAACAGCTGCGTCGCAGGACGCGCACTCGCGTTGCTGCCAACCTCCTGCTCCTCTTCGAGCCGCTGAAGAAGAAACCGTAGCGTCTCCACGCGCTCTGCAGGAACTGGGGACTCCCACACGCAGAATGCCCCGAGCAGGGCGCGGGGGTCGGGGCTCTGAGAGAGTAGCGCTTGGGCAAGGACCCGCTCCATTGGTCACGCGCGTCCCCGCTTCGCTGGCGCCGTAGCCGCAAGCCTTTCCGAGGTCTTCTCGGCGTCGCGTGCGTGCGTGCGTGCGCGCGCGCTCCTAGGTCCGGATCAGGGCACGCGCCTGGGACCAAATTAGGGAGGGGCCTTGCTCCGCCTGACCTTGTGAGTTTTCTTCAGCTTTTTTTTTCTCACCAACTTTTGCTTGTAGTTGTGCCCTTTTACTATCAAAAATCTGAATCTAAAACAGAATCAGAAAATATTAGCGCTATGAGAAACCACGTTTGACAAGAGGGTATGAGCCCTGGTCTTGTAATTGGGAAATTCAAATATCAATTCCAGTTAGGTGAGTGATAATACAAAATGATTTGTTTACTTTTAAACCTCAGTTTCCTTTTCTGTAAAATAGAGATTTTTGCTACTTAATTCGGTAATTTTATAATACCATGAAAGTGGGAGTTATTATTTACAAATGAGAAAACAGACAGCAGAAAGGGAAGTAGATGCTATTTTTTATTTTCTACACCTTAAAGTTGGGGAGACTGAGGCATACAGGGGAAGGGACTTGCCCAGAGCAACTAACTTAAAGCTAGTAAGTATCTGAGACTAGCTTTGAATTTAGGTCTTCCCGGCTCTATCCCCTATACTGCACTACCTGCCAAAATAACAATAGCATTTATATAGTACCAGGTCTCACTCTTGTATCTCCACAACAATCCTAGTGTTTTACAGTTGAGGAAACTGAGTTAAACAAGTTAAGTGACTGACCGAGGGCACAACAGTAAGTGCCCAAGTCTGGGTTTGTTCTCCTGATACCAGCCCTGCCTCTTTCTCCACTTCCTAGCTGCCTCTAATAGAGAAGAAGGAGCAAGAGTTTGGAAGACAAAAGACCAAAGTTTAAATCTCTTCTCTGAAGCCCCAGCTCTAGATATTTGATTCCATAATCTTGTAATTACTGAAGGTCACATAGGATAGGTTTCCTGACTCCCAGTTCAGTATATGTCCCACCCAAATTGCCTCATTATTGAAAGCCTAAAAATACTGAAATATATGCAACTACTGGTTCAAATTTCACACTGCTGCTTGGTGGAGATTGATTACTTATGTAAAGTATAGAGTAATATATGGAGATTGATTACTTATGTAAAGGATAGAGTAATATATATATTTATATATAGTATAAAACTATACTCCTGGTTTTTATTAGGTTCCTTTCAAATTTTATTAGATACCTTTTAAATGTATCAGGCTTTTAAGTGGGAATACCTGAGTTCAAATCTGGCCTAAGACTTTATCTGAGTGGCACTGGGTAAGTCACTTAACCTCTTTTTGCCTCAGTTTCCACATCTGTAGTTGTGAGAATCAAAGAAGGAAAGTACTTTATAAATATTAACTATTATGTTCTCCACGAGCCTTTATATTTTTATTGTACAGTTTTGTATATCAGAATGTTTTCAGAGAATGTTTATGTCCTGTTACAGTAGAACCGAGTAGATTTGTATTTTTGATGCTTAGTAAGTGCCTGGCACATAAGTGCTCAAATGCCTTATCCATCTAAAAATATTTGAGACATGAATTCTCTTTTTCCATTCCAATTTTTATATGGAAATGTGTGTTGGGAGCGGATATTAACTTCAGAATGAATAAAATTAAATTAAAAATAAAAATAAATTAAAACAAAATGTGTAGATCTTTGATTGCATGTCAGCTTTAAAGTCAATGCAAAAATAAAATGTCAAACCAACTAGTTCAGAAGCCATTCCACTCCTACTACTTGTAATTCCATTTTCTAAACTAAAATCTGGAATCTCTAAATCCTGGGTTTGGTTTCAATCTATCCTCTGGGCCAAGAGCCTCCATATATGGTAGGTATTGTTAAGTCCCTGTGGTCTGGTAGTTCAATATCATCAACCTCAATGAATAAGTCTAGACATTCTTGGAAATCCCTAGCTGAATGCCAATAGTTATAAAATGAGGGATTTAAACTATAATATCTTTAGAATTTACTATCCAGCAGGGAGGAGCAGCCCACTCAGCAGATTTTAATAGAATGATTATCTCTTTGAGTCCCTCCCTTGGACAGTCCATGTTGGGATGGAGGTGGGAGAAATTTCCTAACCCCTGAAGGTATAAAGAGTCCTTAGCTGCTTGCATAGAGCTGCAAGAGCTAGGAAGCCAAGAGGTTGGGGAGATGAGGGAGAACCAATCCTTTCCAGACTGGCCAAAACATGAACCTGGAGTGAGCTACTCAGAATGTAGACTTGAGTTGGAAAATGAAACTCCCATCCATGCTTTAAAACCTTATATCATGCTTTAAGTGATTGTCAGTGCATATTTATGAGTCTTTTATTTTTTAAGTTTTATTTTAGTGGTAGAAGAAATAATAGCTCTCATATGCCTCATATATTTTGTACATTGAATAACTTTCCAGAAGAGACTCTTTAATTCCTTTAGGGAAAGACCCTAGCCATGAAGCAAACCTAGCTTTCACTTATGTGATTGTCTCCAGGATTGTACTCTGGGATTGTGGTGTACTGAAGCCAGAGAATTCTAGAATAGCATAACTCCTTTCTTTGAGTCCAGTTTTCCCTCAGTATGAACCTCGTCTGAATCAAGAACTGAGGCAAAGTGTCTCTGAGCCATGGGGCTTTTTACATGGGCTTTTACATGAGGTTCCCCAAACTATAAGTTCCAAATGCCAAAAGGTAATTACCAACAAGATGATTAGGAAAGGGTTTGTGGAGGATTATTATTATTAAGTTTTGGAAGAGCAATAATTCAAAAGATGAACTAATTGAGGAAAATTATTTTAGAAGCAGTGTGAAACCAAGGCACAGAAACAGGAAAAGTTATGCTGTTTGGCTGAAGTATAGAATATATGTTGGGGAATAATATAATATTGGAAAGGCAGGACACTGTCAGATTGTTGCAGATCTCAAATGAATTTGTACTTCATTCCATAAACTCTAGAGGGCTAATAAAGAAGGAAATAACCACATTGGTGTAGAAGGAAGCTTAACCAGGAAACTGAGATATAGAAAGGAGGCTGGTATTCAGGACACAAAAAATCATTCAGAAGAGTTTCACCAACTCAAAAATGGTTTTAAAACACAATATTAAACAAAAGGGTTTCCATAATCAAATAATTTGTCAATTAGCAGCCAATAAACTGATTTTGAGTCTCATATTATAACCTGCACAGTAGTCTGTCCTTTCTGTAAGTCTTTACTCACTCATTTCCTAAACCTGTGTCCCTGAGAGCAACAAAAGTAACCATGTAATTGGGATAATATAGGAAATTTTTCTAACTTACTTAGAACCTAGCAGAGTTTGCATTTTGCTAGTATAGCCTTTGAGCACTCAAGGACCATGCCCCCCCCTCCTTTTTTAACCCTTACCTTCTGTCTTGGAAACAATACTGTGTTGGGGGTCAAGTGGCTTGCCCAGAGTCACATACCTGCGAAGTGTCTGAGGCCTCCCATTTCTAGACCTGGCTCTCAATCCACTGAGCTACCCAGCTGCCCCCGACCATGCTCTCTTTAGGCTATGGTAAGACAGTAGGACTTTTGGACCCATTAATGGATATACTTCATGATAAGGGCAAATATTTTTGATGAATATTGAGCTATATGTAAAACTAATACAAGAAACTAAGTTGGTCACTTAAAATGAAATTGAAAAATCGTCTTGTTTGATATATGAAGACTTAGAAGTTGAAATTTTTGCCATATGATTTCTCATTTAATAAATTACAACTTGAGAGTATTGTCATGAACATGTATTAGCCAAGACACCAAAAAATAAAACAGTCTCCAAGCCAAAAAGAAATAGGTTGGGAGAGGGCCAGTCTCACATAAAGCCAGACTATGGGTTATCGACCAGAGACCTCCAGCCTTGTGAGTGACCCTTTTATATAGCCAAAACCTATACTAAAGATACAATAATTTTCCAGATATATTTATAGTTACCCAAGAATCAAAATCAGCAGAATCATAGAGTAAAGGAAAAGTGAAGAAAAAAATCAGATACTACATGAGTGTGTTTAACAACAACTTCACATAAATACATCATGGGGTGGAGAGAAGTGTCAGAAAACTTTATGCTTCCTGTGTGATTTTTCTTAGAAATGATTCTTTTTCAGAATTAAGAGATTATTTTTCAGAAATATTTAATACTTACAGTAGAATTCTTATTCAGTTCCAAAATGCCAGAACTACTAAAAATGCTTCAGATAGAATCATAGATGATTGAGATACAGAAAAATACTTCAGATAAAACCATATATCTATTAATTATGTAGTACTGATCTACTAATCATGTAGAAGGTAGAGAATTTCACATTCATAGTATAGAGACAGAAAACAGTCTTTTTTAAAGATATGGAATAGTAATTTTATCCCCCCCCCAAAAAAATGGAGTGTTAATCAATAAAAAATTATTAGAAAAACCTCTAACTACTAGTACAATTAGTTGAGAGGCTAATTAACATTCAAGGCTCACTAGAACACTGTTTGTTTTTTTGTTTTAGCAAGATTGGTAATTAACCATTTCACATTTCACTTCCACTGAGAAATGTCTGAGAAAAAAATAAGTGGGATAATCTTTCCAGGAGGCTTCACTTTCTTGTTAATAGTAATTTTTTCCTTTCCACTAGTCTTCTCCCAAATATAATCACTAATATAACAGTTGCTTCTACTTAAAATATGGTGTCCAGACTTTTTATTTATGATTTTCATATAATCCTATAATGCTTAGATTATCTCTCTTTTACTTGTTTTCTAGGAGCTGATTGATTCACAAGTAAATTCTATCAAACAACAAAGAACAATTAATTCCAATGCTACATAAATTATTCTAATCAGAAAAGTCAACACACTTCCATACTTTCTGTGCTATAAAAATATTGTCTTAAATAATATTGTTTCAATCTTCTGGGTTAAGATGATGGCAGAGTAAAAAACAGCTGCTTAACCTCTCCTTACCAACACATATAGGACTCCTCAAGGGGGCATAAAAACAAATCCAGAAGAACGAAGGGACCCCACAACAGGGCACAGCATTGAAGGTACATGGGATCAGGGCATTTCCATGCTAAAAGGGGGTGAAATAGCTCT
Organism: Gracilinanus agilis; assembly: GCF_016433145.1. Classification (NCBI taxonomy): domain Eukaryota; kingdom Metazoa; phylum Chordata; class Mammalia; order Didelphimorphia; family Didelphidae; genus Gracilinanus; species Gracilinanus agilis. Next base: position 153,007,596 of record NC_058133.1, on the reverse strand, counting down.
ACTAAAACATGAGCTGAGCAACCCCCTCCCCCCACACCACCTACAGGGCCAAAGCCAGCACACAAGAGCTAGAGCAAGTTTGGGGCACCCACTAAGTCCTTGACAGCTACCTGGGACCACCAGGGCCTGTTCCAGAGAGCAGCAAGACATAAGACCCCAAGAGGCTAAAGAACGCACGGACTTTGAACACAGACCCTGAGCGCAGGTGCAGTTGCAGCTGCAGACACAGATCCTGAGCACAGGAATTGACCTTGAGTGGGGACCCAGTGCAGAGGGGTGTAAGACTATGGAAGCAGCTCCCTGAGACTATTAAGGAGCTTTGGGCAGAGGAACAAGCAAGGGGACCACCAGGAGGCTTGACTCTGAGAACAACTAGACCTGAGACCTCAGGAGCCCAAAGAGTGCAGACAGACCCTGGACATGAGGATAAAGCTGAGAGGAAGCTGGGCTAACAATGGCAAGCCAGAGACAAGAACCCCAGAAGAGAAAGATCAAGAAGAAATCTTTAACACTCAATAATTCTTACACAGAAAAAATCCAGGCAACAGAGCAAACAGCAGAGGAGAACAAACAAGTAATCATAACCAAACCTTCCCAAAAAAATGAAAACTGGTCATAAGCTATTGAAGAGTTCAAATCTGAGATTATAAGAAAGATGGTAGAGAACTGGCAAGAAAATAACAGTTTAAAAGGCAGAATTTCGCAATTAGAAAGTGAGGCTCAGAAATCAAATGAATTAATAAGCAAATTGAAGACCAGAAAGGACCAGCTGGAAGCCTTGAAGAACCAAACAGACCAGATTCAAAAGGAAAACCAAAAGATTATAGCCAAAAACCAGTCTCTAAAGGCTAGAATTGGGCAATTCGAAAAAGATGCTCCCAAATCAAAAGAATTAATAAGCAAATTGGAGACCAAAATCAAACAGCTGGAAAACATGATAGACCAAATCAAAAAAGGAAAGTGAAAGGAATATAGCAGAAAACCAGTCTCTAAAGACAAGAATTGGGCAAGTAGAAACCAATGATCTCTCAAGACAACAAGAACAAATAAAGCAAAATCAAAAGACTGTTAAAATAGAAGGAAACATGAAATATCTCACTGAGAAATTGACAGATCAAGAAAACAGGTCTAGAAGAGATAATTTGAGAATCATTGGTCCTCCTGAAAAAGCAGAAAAATAATAGAAATTTGGACTCCATACTAAAGGAAATAATTCAGCAAAATTGTCCTGAAGTTCTATAACAAGAGGGCAATATAGACATTGAAAGGATCCATAGATCGCCCTCTACACTAAACCCTGAAAAGACAACCCCCAGGAATATAATAGCCAAATTCAAGAGTTTCCAAGTAAAAGAAAAAAATTTACAAGAAGCCAGAAAGAGACAATTCAGATATCAAGGATCACCAATGAGGATCACACAGGATCTGTCAGCCTCCACACTACAAGACCGCAAGGCTTGGAATATGATATTCAGAAAGACAAGAGAACTAGGTCTACAACCAAGGATCACCTACCCATCAAAACTGACTGTATACTTCCAGGGGAATGTATGGGCATTCAATGAGATAGAAGATTTCCAAGTATTTGCACAGAAAAGACCAGGACTAAATGGAAAGTTCGATATCCAAACACAAAAACCAAGAGAAACATGAAAAGGTAAATAAGAAACAGAGGGGAAAGAAAGAAAACTCTTATTTTTAAATTTGCTTCTTTAAGGGCTTCAATAAGATCTAATTATTTGTATTCCTATATGGAGAAATGTTATGTGTAATTCTCTGTAGTGAACTCTATTCACTATTATAGTATCCACTATTATAGTAATTAGAAGAATTATTCACAGGGAGAGGTTGGAGTACTAAATGATCTAAGATGATAAGGGGGTGGGTGGGAAAGAGGGGGGTAAATAGTAGAGGACACCAAGAGAAACTGGAATGAACAAGAAAAATAGGATATTCTAGTACACACAAAGAGGGCATGGGAAGGGGAGGGGATGAATACTATTATAAGAAGGAGAGGAAGAGAGCATTAAGAGGTAATATTTAAACCTTACTCTCAGTGGAATTAACCCTGAGAGGGAAGAGTAGCTATATCCATTGAGATATAGAACTCTATCTAGCCCTACTGAGAAAGTCAGAAGGGGTAAACCAAGGGGAGCGGAGGAGTGGGGAGGACAAAAAAGGGAGGGGAGGAGAAGGGAGAGGGAATTCATTAGGCCTCAAAAATAAAAAGAGGGGAATAAAAAGGGAGGGGGGTAGAAAGGGTAGTAAATCAAGAGAGGGGACAAGGGTTACTGGTTTAAAACAAATCACTAGTTTAAAAGGAAATAGCCTAAGAAGAAGGGGTAGAATTAAGAGAGGATACCAAAATGTTGGGGAATACACAAGTGATAATTATAACTCTGAATGTGAATGGGATGATTGATTATACTAAATTAAAAAGCTTTTGTACAAACAAAAACAATGCAACCAAAATCAGAAGGGAAACAACAAATTGGGAAAAAATCTTTATAACAAAAAACTCTCACGGGGTCTAATTACTAAAAAAAAAGGAGTTAAATCAATTGCATAAAAAATCAAGCCATTTCCCAATCGATAAATGGGCAAGGGACATGAATAGGCAATTTTCAGATAAAGAAATCAAAACTATCAATAAGCACATGAGAAAGTGCTCTAAATCTCTAATAATTAGAGAAAAAACAACGCTGAGGTATCACCTCACACTTAGCAGATTGGCTAAAATGATAGTAGGGGAGAGTAATGAATGTTGGAGGGGATGTGGCCAAATTGGGACATTAATGCATTACTGGTGGAGTTGTGAACTGATCCAACCATTCTGGATGGCAATTTGTAACTATGCTCAAAGGGCTATAAAAGATTGCCTGCCCTTTGATCCAGCCATACCATTGTTGGGTCTGTACCCCAAAGAGATCATAGATAAACAGACTTGTACGGAAATATTTATAATCTCGCTTTTTGTGGTGGCAAAAAACTGGAAAACGAGGTTATGCCCTTCTATTGGGGAATGACTGAACAAACTGTGGTATATGCTGGTGATGGAATATTATTGTGCTGAAAGGAATAATAAACTGGAGGAATTCCATGTGAACTGGAAAGACCTCCAGGAATTGATGCAGAGTGAAAGGAGCAGAGCCAAAAGAACATTGTACACAGAGACCAATACACTGTGGTAAAATAGAATGTAATGGACTTCTGTACTAGCAGCAATGCAATGATCCATAACAATTTTGAGGGACTTATGGAAAAGAACCCTACCCACATTCAGAGGAAGAACTACAGGAGAGGAAACACAGAAGAAAAGCAACTGTTTGAACACATGGGTTGAGGCAGACATGATTGGCGATGTAGACCTAAAACTACCACACCAATGCAACTATCAACAATTTGGAAATAAGTCTTAATTGATGACACATGTTAAAACTATGGGAGGGGGGGTGTCTCAGGGTGGGGGTGAAGGGGAAAGTAAGAACATGAATCATGTAACCATGATAACTTTTCTAAAAAATAAAATTTATTTTAAAAAAATAATAGTTTCCCCAATTACACATAAAAACAATTTTTAAAAATTTATTTTTTAAAGTTTTGAATTCCAAATTTTCTCCCCCCTTTTCACCCTCACTCCCTCCTACCTCTCCCCCTTTCCAGAGAATGTAAGCAATCTGATATATATTTACATGTGTAATAATATATAACATTTTTTCCATATTAGTCATTTTGAGAAAGAAAAGGAAGAAGAATGAAAAAAGGAAAGAAAGGAAAAAGAAAGAAATTTAATTATAATATATTTCAGCCTGCATTTAGACTCCATCAGTTCTTTCTCAGAGAGCAGATGGCATTCTTTATCATGAGTCTCTGGGACTGTCTTGGATCACTGCATTGCTGAGAATAACTAGGTTATTCACAGTATATAATCAAAAGATATTGATGTCACTGTTTACAATATTTTTGTTCTGCTCACTTCACTTTGCATAAGACTTCCCAGATTTTTCTGAAATCATCCTACTTATCATTTCTTAAAGCACAATAGTATTCCAAAATCATCCTATACCATAACTTGTTCATGTAATGCAAAGATGCAATAAAGGCTTTTGCCCTTGCAAAAGTTAACTGAAAACTTATGGCAGTTAAACCTTAGAATCCTGACAAATAGTCAGTTGGTTCCTGAGGCTTGAGGAGAGCAGAAGGACCAACTGGGGTTCTGCCTTTGGCTTTTGGCTTTGCTTTTGGCCTGTGCCTTGTCTCTGGACAATTTGAACTTAGCTAATTTCTCTGGACCTCTCCCTGACCTTCTCCATATTATTCTCCCGTTTCCTTTCTTGTTTTCCTGTGGGCTCTGGGAGGAAAGGTGGCTTTTGGGTTTTTAGTGAATAGACTTTATGGGTTAGTTTCCCTATAGGCAAGTAGAACATCTTTGAACCAAACCATCCCTTGCTTTTTTTATTTAGTATACCCTCTACTTTAAAAGCAGCAAAATCTTCCCTGCCTGAGAGAGCAGGTTCTCTCTCAGTAGTCTAACCCATTCTTGTGACTCTCCCCCATCTTGAGTTTCTCCCTAGTGGCTGTCAGAAACCCCAAACCCATCTCTCCCTCTGACTAACCCTGAACATTAATAAATCCCCTTGTTACCTAATCAAACCCTCTGGTGAATCATTATGGTGAAGAATTAGGCAAGGGTTGAAAGGGAGGAAATTATTCTTTTTATTTTCTGAGGGAACTGGAGGCATCCATGTTGGGAGGAAGTAGTTGTCAGATACTTCCTCCTAGATCCTCGTCAGTTTCAATGGCAGGGAGGAGCCTAGTAACTCCTCCTTTGAGGACTTGAGAAACTGACAAGAAAGCCCTCAAGTCAAATTTAAACCATTTCTGACTGGCCCTATTCCTTGGGTCTGTAGAAGTACCTTTCCTGCCTGGAAGGGTACAGCCTATTTCCCCCAGTATCCTCTCTCTCTCTCTCTAGCCTAACTAGTCTGTGCTAGCTGCCTCTCCTGGATACCTCACCTGTACCCTTACCCTCCAAATACCGCCTTGACCATTCCTCCCTAAACTTAGCCATTCCTTTCATTCCTGCTCCTAATACCTATCTCACCTTTATTCCTTCCTTTGACCTAAGGATTCCAAGATCACACACATTTTTTATAACATTTAGTCATTCCCCAATTAATGGACAACCCTCAATTTCCAGTTCTTTGCCACAACAAAGTGAACAGGGGAAGCTAGGTGGCTCAGTAGATTGAGAACCAGGCCTAGAGATAGGAGGTCCTGGGTTCAAATGTGGCCTCAGATACTTCTTTGCTATGTGACCCCTGGGCAAGTCACTTGTCCTCCATTGCCCAGTCCTGACCACTCTTCCTCCTTGGAACCAGTACACAGTATTGATTCTAAGATGGAAACTAAGGGTTTAAAAACAAAGCAGGTATAAATATTTTAGGACAGATAGGTTCTTTTTCTTTTTTCCCTGCTCACCTAATAGTGGTATTGCTGGGTCAAGTTTCCTAACTCTTTGGGCATAATTTCAGATTGTTCTCTAAAATGGTTATCAGGTCACAGTTCCACTAAGAATGTATCATGTCACCATTTTCCCACATTCTCTCCAACTTTTGTCATTTCCCCCTTTTATCTAGCCAAACTGATAGGTGTAAGATGATATTTCAGAGTTGTTTTGATTTGCATTTCTCTAATCAATAATGATTTAGAGTATTTTTATATGGATTTATGTAGTTTTGATTTTTTTCATCCAAAAACTGTCTATTCATATCCTTTGACCATTTATCAATTGAGACATGCTCAACCTGTTTTGGTCTAAAACTCCAGAAAATGTAGTAATAAATGAACCTTTCTTTAATATAGTAAATGATATCCCTCCAAATGCAAGAGAAAACATTATATGTAATGGAGAAAAGTTAGGATTTTCCAATAAGAACAGGGTTAAAACAAGGATATCCATTATCATCACTACTATTAGAAATACTAGCTATAGCAATGAGAAAAGAAAAATAAATTGAGCAGATAAACATAGGCAAAAGAAGAAACAAAACTATCACTTTGTGGATGTTCTAATAATGCATTTAGAGAATTCTAGAAAGACAACAAAAAATGAACTGAAATAATAAATTATAAAATTTGTAAAATATAAAATAAATCTGCATAAATTATCAGCATTCCTGGGTACTACCTCCAAAACAAAAGAAAAAAAGAGAGAGAAATTCACTAAAAAGAAACAAACTATAGAGACTATAATATATTTGAGAAGGTATCTATCAAGATTTACTCATGAACTTTATGAAAATGACTATAATATACTCTGCAGAAATATAGACAGAGAGAGCAGCTGGGTGGCTTAGTGGATTTAGAGTCGGGGAGGTCCTAGATTCAAATCTCACCTCAGACACTTCCTAGTGTAATTCGAGTTGGCTAACAGAAACTTTTTGCTTCTGTAATTTCAAATGGTCACAAAAAGTCAAAGATGTTAGAATCTTCAGAAAGTCAGTTAGAACTTGAAGCTATAAATAGAGATGAAGTTCCAACTGATGGGGCTTTTGCCTTCTGGCTTTTGCTGTGGCTGGAGTCTATTGCTTTGGCTTAGCCTGTTGGCTTTGGCCTTTTGGCTTGGCTTTGGCCTTATTACTTCAGCCTTGGTCTGTGCTTATTTTGTCTTGGGAAATTTAGACCTATCTCACTTCTCTGAACCTCTCCCTGATCTCTCCATCCATATCCCTCCCCTTCCCCTGAATTTCCTTTGGGCCCTGGGTGGAAGGGAGGGCTTGGACATTGTGAGTTTAGTTTCTATAGACAAGTAGAGTATCCTCAAATAAGTTACCCCTAGTTTTAGTGATTTGATAAAGTCTTTACTTAAAAGGCAGACAAAATCTTCCTGACTGGGAGGGCAGGCTCTCTCAGTCTAAACCTCTCTGTGACCCATCCCCCACCATCACTCCTCTCCCTTACAGCAGTTAGAAAACCCTGAACCTCTTTCCCTCTGATTAACCTGAGATTAATAAATCCCCTTTTTACCCACTCAAAGTCTCTGGTGAATCATTATATCAAAGATTAAGGCAAGGGCTAAAGAGAGAAGGAATCATTTTCTTTTATTTCTTAAGGGGAACTGTGGGCATCCATCTTGGGAGGAAGTCCTTATGCAAGACTTCCTCTTGCTGCTATCAGTTTCGCTGGTAGGGAGGAGCCTTTTGACTCCTCCCTCAAGGGACTTTAGAAACTGACAAGAGAAAGCCCTCAAGGCACATTTAAACACTTCCTACTGGCCCAACTCCTTTGTGTCCATAGGGATACCTTTCTTGCCTTGAAGGGTTCAGCCTATATCTCCCCAGTATCCTCTGTCTCTAACCTCAGCCTCTAGCCTGTTTTAAGCTGCCTCTCCTACATACCCCATCTCCTTTATCTCCTATATACCTTCCCTTACCTTCATTCCTCCCCCAATTACCTTATAATCACCTATATCCCCATTATCCTTCCTCACACCCAAATTGCCTTTGAGACCCATGCAGATTACCTTACTTTTTATAACACTAGCTGTGTGCCCCTGGGAAAGTCACTTAACCCCCATTGCCTAGCCCTTACCACTCTTCTGCCTTGGAACCAATACTCAGTATTAATTCTAAGCTGGAAGGTAAAGGTTTAAAAAAAAGAGAGAGAGAGAGAGAAGGAAAGAAATATAGACAGAATTAAGTAATTGGAGAAATATAGATTGCTTTTGGGTCAGTTGATCCAAAATGGCAATACCACATAAATTTATTTATTTATTCAATGTCATACCAATAAAACTACTAAAGGAATATGCATAAAGTTAAAAAATTTATAATGAAATTCATAGGGAAGAATAAAAGGTCAAGATTCTAATAAGTAATCAAATTCTAATAAGTAATAAGAAGTAAGAAGGAAAGGGTTTTTATCAGTACAAGACCTCAAATTGGACTGCAAAGCAATACTATTTAGTACTGAATTAAAAGGAGAGGTTGATCTATGGAACAGATGAGGAGTACGGTTTTCAAAAACAACTAAACACAATAACATGGTATTCGATAAACCCAAAGATCCTAGTTTCTTAGAGAAAAAAACTGACAGATTGTCAGTTTAAAAAGATTTGTTTAAATAAATGTTTAAGAATCTAGATAGCAGTCTGGAAAAAAACAGGTTTAAACCAACGTTTAACCCTATACACACTTGACACCATATATACCATGTACTTGACACCATATAAGCTCCAAATAGATGCATGGCCTAGCTATAAAGTTAATATGACAAACAAATTAAAACACTAAGGAAGATCACACAAGAGAAAAGAGGCAATTTTTTATTTATTAAAAAGTTTTTAGAGCTGAGATGACTGAAATCATCTTGTAACCAAACTCATTGTTTTTGTTTTTTGTTTTTTGTTTTTTTTTTAAACCCTTAACTTCTGTGTATTGACTTATAGGTGGAAGATTGGTAAGGGTAGGCAATGGGGGTCAAGTGACTTGCCCAGGGACACATAGCTGGGAAGTGTCTGAGGCCGGATTTGAACCTAGGACCTCCTGTCTCTAGGCCTGGCTCTCAATCCACTGAGCTACCCAGCTGCCCCCCAAACTCATTGTTTTACAGATAAGAAAACAGGTCCAGAGAGGTTGTGGCTTGCCCAAAGTCACATTGATTATATGTAGCACAACTAAAATTCAGTGTTCATTCTAACACAATACAATGAAAAGAGCACTGGATTTTGAAATAAAGGACCTTAATTCGAATTCCAATTTTGTTATTTACTGCTTATATGGTGGGCAAATCACCTAATGACATTGGGCTCAGTTTGCTTACCTGTAAAAAGAGAGAGCAATAAATGATGACCTCTAAGGTCCTTTCCAGCTATAAATCTGTGGTCCTGTTTTCATATTATACCATGCTGCCTCTTAAGAGATGGAAGGGACATTAGAGATCATCTTGTATGGCTGCCTTATTTTACAGGTAAGGTAGCTGAAAGCTAAAGGGATTAAATGATTCACCTTAAGTAAAAGAGCAAGTAACAGAACTGGCATCATTATGCTCATAGCTAACATTTATATGGCACCTACTATGTTCCAAGTGCTTCATGAATATTGTCTTCTTTGATGCTCGCAACGATGGGAGAGGTTGTAATTTATCCAAGATCACAAACCTAGTCTGAGGTCAGATTTGAATTTAGATTTTTCTGACTCCCAGCTCAGTACTCTATCCACAGTACCACTGTTGTGAGGAGGATTACTTAGTTATTATTTAGGAAACCTAGCAGGAAGGGCTTGAGAATTCCAAATGGAATGGGGAAGCAGGAAGTATGGCCTCTCTCTCTGAGACAGACTCCATGGTGGTTGGAACAAGTTGTAACTGACCCTGGGAGACCTCAGAGGAAGTAGAGTTTGCACCCTGATTCCCTGGGATCCTGAAGGAAGACTGAGATCTACTTGTGGGAGATTTTTGGTAGAGACTATTAATCCCAACCTGAGTTGCAGGTTAACTTGGGGGGGGGGGGGTTAACTCCCAGAATCTACCCACCTGAAGAAGTACAGATAGTGGTCCTGGAGGAGCTGCAACATCACTGGAGTGTGTCAGGACTCTGCTGTGAGGATACCCACTTCAGTCCTGCTATTCTCTGGGCCCTGCCTTGCTTAGGTCTCAATTCAGTGTAGATAAGTAGATAAGTCCCTCCCCTGACCCATAGTCTAGTAGTGTAGAAACCCCTATTCCCATCCTTTACCAATGGTCGGCAACGTTTTTGTCCATGAGAGCCATAAATGCCTTCGGAAGGAGGAGGATGGAGGCAGAAGGCTCAGGAATATGGGGCAGGGGCCGAAGGGACCCCCTGGAGCACATCCTGGGACTCTGCCCGGACTGGCAGGTTGGGAGGTGGAGCCAGATATGGCTTGAGAACCATACGTTGCCGACCCCTGCTTTAGACCATAGTTCCCTTAATTAAATTTGTTACAAACTCTTGTCATTTGCTTGCTAGTTCCCACAGGCTCCTTGACTAGTTGGTGCAGGGTAATAGTCAGGCCTAACTATCACTTCTGTCACCAGACATTTTCCCTGGCAGTTAAACCCAGTCTCCCTAACTTGTTAAGTCCCCATCTTTTGTCATTCCTGTCTCCTACCCACTCTTCTGGACCCACATGTAATATTTAAGTTATCTCCCCTGGTTTTCCTCATAAGACCACCTAATTTCATTGAGGACCTGGGTTTAGATCTCTTTATGCTGTTGTTACCTGTGTGGTTTTGGGCTAGCCAATTAACCTCAGTTTTCTCACCCGTAAAATTAAATGATCTCCAAAGGCTAGCTGTTTCACTCTGGGCAAGTCACTTAACCCTGTTTGCCTCAGTTTCCTCATCTATAAAATGACCTGAAGAAGGAAATGGCAAATCACTTTAGTATCTTTGCCAAGAAAACTCCAAGTAAAAGCAATTTGGAATTATGCACAAAGGGCTTTAAACGATTGCATGCCTTTTGATTCAGCAGTACCATGCAATACCACTACTAGGTTTGTACCCCAGAGAGATAATAATGAAAAATATTTGTACAAAAATATCCATGGCTACACTCTTTGTGGTGGCAAAAAATTGGAAAATAAGGGGTTGTTCCTCAATTGTGAAATGGCTAAATAAATTGTGTATATAATGGTGATGGAATACTATTGTGCTGTAAGGAATGATGATCTGGAGGATTTCTATATAAACTGCAAGAACCTCAGTGAACCAATGTAGAATGAAATAAGCAGAATCAAGAGAACATTGTAGGGGCAGCTGGGTAGCTCAGTGGATTGAGAGTCAGGCCTAGAGACGGGAGGTCCTAGGTTCAAATCTGGCCTCAGACACTTCCCAGCTGTGTGACCCTGGGCAAGTCACTTGACCCCCATTGCCCACCCTTACCACTCTTCCACCTAGGAGCCAATACACAGAAGTTAAGGGTTTAAAAATTTTTTTTTAAAAAGAGAACATTGTACACAGAAAGTGAAACATTGTGGAACTATCCAATGTAATGGACTCTGCTACTAATAGCAATACAATAATCCAGGAAACTACAGAAGGACTTATGACAAAGAATGTTATGCACATTGACAGAAAGAACTATGGGAGTAGAAATGCAAAAGAAAAATATATCCCTTATCACTTGTATATATGGGTGTATGATTTAAAAATTGCTCAATAGCAAAAAATGAATAATATAGAAATGAGTATCAAGTGATAACATTTGTACAACCCAGTGGAATTGCTTGTTGGTTCTGGGAGTGGGGAGGGAAAAAGGGAGGAAAAGAAAATGAATTAAGTAAACATGGAAAACCATTTTTAATTAATAAATAAAAAACTCCAAATAGAATCACAAAGAGTTGGACATGACTGAAACAATTGATCAAAAAAGACTATAACAGTTATAAATCCTAAGAATCATAAAAGTGGCTATTGGCTAATATGGCAGCAGAGCCAATCAAATAATGCCACAATTAATAGTTGTAATTCAATATTTTCTTATGTAAAATTGGTATGTTTAATTTTTTGTTAGTTATTAATACCTTATCTATGACTAAATGGAGAAATTCTCAGACAGGCGACATGTATTCATGCACAAATGGTGACCTGGTGGGAGGAAAGTTGCTGCTCAATATCCCACAACAGGTCCCAACAATTCTACTTTACTTGCTTCCAGGAAGGAAAAGAAGCTGAACAGCACACTCAGAAAAGTAGATTAGTCCTTTTGTATCCACATTGTGTTTCATCTCTGCAACTTAGCAGTTATCTGTTCCTCAGTCAACCAAAAAACTCTTTATCACTATACAGCATCAACACCTCAGTCCTCATGGCCAGAAACTGGCTCCCCCAAATCTCCCTGTATTAGTTTGGAGAAAAGGAAAATATGAACATGGTCTAAGACCTAAACCCTCATTGGCCAATTGCCTCTGTTATGAGGAAAGAAGAAAATGGGTGTAAATAGGTAAGAGAGATTTTGCACACAGAGCAGTGTGCAAGACATTGCTGCATGCCCTGGAACCATAGGCTGTGTTCTAAGAATGAGGAGACATTATAAAAAAGGACACAGAGCTGCCAAGGGGGCTTTTGGGACTTCCTCTTGAGGGAAAAGCCTGAAGCTGACAACTTCCTCTGGCTTGGGATCTCTACAAGTTGAGGAGGGGGTTTTGATTCTTGTCCCATTGAAGCCAAACCTTCAGATCCTACTGTCCTGTTTTGGATACATCCTGCATACCTGTGATCCACTCGTGTTCCAGTGTCCTGAGGGAGTGTTCCCAACTGCTATGAAGATCTCTGCTGGCCAGCTAATAAACTGTGGGATAGGCCTGAAGCCATCTTGGCCCTAACCCGAGAGGGTTGATTGCTGAAATAAAGGGATCAGACTAATTGCTCTGAAAGACTATAAAATCTAACCAAATAATATCTAGGAGGATTATTAGCTTCAGGTAGTTAGTTAGTTGGGATTTTTCTAGACACAGTGTAGAAGTAGGCAGCCAGGAGACCAGAAGACACTCCTTTGCAGAAGTCTTAGAAAGGGGGTTGGTTTAGCTAAAAACCCTTAGATTAGGGCATCCTATCCCTAAGCCCTTCCAATTTATCTTGGTTTTAAATAAACCCTGAACTATTTTGTGAACTGCCTGAGAATTTGAGAAGCACACTGAGCCATGTGGAGATCTGTCTGGGCCTCCTCACTGTGGGATACCTTCAATCTTGGTATCTTACCTCTACAGAAATAGCCATACAGACAATCTACCTATTTCACCCCATTACCTGGGGACATCAATTGCTCTTTCTGGAAGTGCCACAATTGGAGAATTAGGATACAGAAAAAATGCTGATAGAAGATGTATGCTGAGGGCTATGAACACGCTTCAAAGACCCCCTTCTTAACCATGAACCTCTGAATGTTCCTGAATTAAGAACTGGGACTAACTAAGCAACTAAGAGATCTAGACTTACTATATCTCTGGGCCGAAAATGAAGATATTGTCAATGTAGCTAGCTTTTCCATACTTTCTGCCTACTATTTAAAGCCACAGAGAAGAAAGTGTGTTGACTCTATTCAATAGCCAACAGAGTCTTTGACCCCTCTCTCCAGGCCTGCCTCCTGTTACACAATGCTGATTTGCTTAAGACTTAACCATACCCAGCTCTAATTAGACTGACTGATGAAACGCTCCCACAAGCTTGCTTATGTGGCACAGTTATAATCCCCCCATCCTTATCCAGAGTAGGCCTTCCTAGTTAATTTTTAGAAACTCTTCCCACTTTTGCTACTGATCTGTGTTCCTTGACCCATTGCTTCACCAATGGCATGAAAACTGCCAGTATAGTCTCTTTTACTAGAAATTATTAAAGCTATATGCTTTCCAACAAAGTACAAATTCCACTGCTTATCTACCTACCTGCATGTTGTCCCTTAAGATGGTGGACAAACAAGTCTCCTGAGACTCTCTTCCTGCAAGAATTGTTATTCATCTGTTTATACCCTCTTATGCTTGTGTGAATGTCAGTAAACCATTCTGGCCTACTCACCAAACTCTCCCAATCACTCAAACTCTGTCCTAAATTTGTATTTATATACATATATAATAAAAAATAAAAATTTTATGTATTACATAATACATAAAATATATATGTGTGTATACACAAGGAAGAAATAATAGTAGTAACTCATTGAAATAGGGACTTAAGGACCTTCTTTATAACAATCTTATGAGGTAGATAGTCTAAGGGTCATTAATTCCCATTTTACAGAGGAAATCCAAACTCAAAGAAATAAAAAGACACATCTATAGTCACAGCTCATGAAGTATCATAGCTGGGATTTGAATAAAGGTCTCCCAACTGCAAATCCTGCAAATCCAATGCTTTTTCCAAAAGAGAAAGTAATTAAATATGTAGGCCAACTCAGTCTCTGGTCAGGTCCCTCAGGCTGACTTGAGAGAGCTGCAGGCTGGCCCACAAGGGCATTCATAGCATTGTTATCAGTGACAGATACAGCTTCTTGTAATGTGAATTAAATAGTCCTACTTAGAGACTAGGAAGGGTGAGATGGAAAACAATTAAAGGAGCTTTTCAGCCCTTAAGGCCAGTGTAGAGGAGGACTTGGAGAAGAGATGCCAAACCATGACATCCTAAAGTAGAAAAGGGTATCAATGTTGAAATAAAGTTTCATTGACCTTTGATGCAAATGTAGGTGACTTTTTATTTGATTTATTTATTTGTGTTTATTTATATATGTACGTGTCACTTCCCCTGAACTCTCTGCTGGATGGGCTCGCCACTGGGTTTGTATGGTCTCAACTGGTTAGATCAATTCACTGCTAGACCTGGTCAAGCAGGGAGCTCTTTTGGTGAGCTGGATCCTAACTGGGGTCAGTCGCTGTTGGGTAATAACAGACAAGTTGTCTGATTGTTAGCCCTAACAGCTACCAGGCTGGACCAGGCAGGTTTGTCTCTTGCTGGGCAGCTGCTGCCAGGCAGGACTAGGCAGATTGCCTTGACACTGGGTTACAAAGTGCCCAGACTGGTACAGGCAGATTGCCCAGCCACTGGGCTCTTCAAAGGGTTCAGCATCTTTGCCTAATGGTTCCATCTGCTGGACTCCTTGGCTTTACTCTTTGATGGGTAGCTGTGTATCGTCACCTTTCAGTCTTGGCCTAGCTGGGTATTACTGCATTTTTCTTTGTCAGCTGGAGTGTCTCCATGTTCTTTTTCAGCTAGGGCTGTAAGTCTTGGATTGGTGGAAGCCTCTTCTCTTTTCTTCTCTCAGAACTTTTAGCTATAAGGTTAAGAGCTTCTCCTATTCTGCAGTCATTGCTGGTTCAAAGGTGGCTTCCCTCAGTTTTGGATTCCACCTTTACTCATGATCAGCCAACTTAGATTTCCCAGATTCTTGTTGAGTCTTTTGATTACATAACTTTATTGAGGTGATCTGTGCCTTGAGTCAAGTTCTTGTCTTGCAAGTATCTTCCTATGTTTTCCCCTTTACATTTCAATGTTACATTTATATTTCAATGGCTTTTGCAACTTCCAACCTTCAGTTTTGTTGGAATATATACAAGGCACCCTTTCCCATGAGTTACACCAACTATATTTTGGATATTTGAAATGAATTTCCTTTAGGTGTCTGTAATTCAATACATTTCAAACAGAACTCTTTTCTTCACCCTGGCACAATTTTCCCCTTGCCAACCTCCTCCACAAACGACACTTCTTCCAAATTTTCCCTCTTTCTTTTGAGGATACTTCCATCCTTCCTATCATCCAGCTTTGAAAACTTCATGTCATCCTCAACTCCTCACTCTCATTTATCTCATATATATCAAATGGATTGCCAAATCTTATCATTTTTATCTCCATAGTATCTCACCTGTCTCTTTTTCTGTAGTCATACAGCTACCACCATAGTTTAGGCCTTTATCATCCCTTTCCTGGACTACTTCAAGGGTCTCCTAATTGTTCTTCCTTACTTAAATCTGTCTTCATTTGCATCCATACTCCATACAGCTTCCAAAATAATATTCTGAAGTGTAGGTTCTACCATTTCATTTCCCTATTCAATCAACTCCTGTAGCTCCCTATCACCATTAAAATCAAAGATAAATTCCTACATTTTGAATTTGAAGTTCTTCACAATTTGATTTCGATCTTCTATTCATGTCATTTTACACATATTCCTCTCCACAAATTATCAGGACCAGTCATACTAACTCTTGATATTCCTTATATGTGATGGTTTGTCTCTTATCACCATACCTTTATATTTCCTGTCCCCCAAGACTAAGGGTCAATCATCTCTGCTCTCTGCTTTAGGAATTCCTGATTTCTTTCAATACTCAGCTCAAGGGACACCATCAGCTTGAAGCTTTTTCTGCCCATCCCACCATCCAGAAACTGTTAATGCCTTCTTCCCCACCAACTTCCTACCCCATACCCCAACTCCATCTCCTACCACCCTTCTCTTGTTTTTGTCTTTATATTGTTAGTACCTGGCATAGTATCTTTGCACATAGTGAGTGCCTAATAAATGTTTAATGATTTATTTGTTGGTATATTATGACCATCAAACTGTCAGGTAGGTAGAAGATGGAGCATCTAATTAGAAGACTTTTCCAAATCTCTAGGACTGGGTCTCGAAATGATTGTAAAGTATGACAGGCCCAAAGGTAACCTGGCCCATTAATGCCATTAGAACCTCTGGCAAAAAAATTTTATATATAGCAAATTTTTAGCTGAAGTTCAACACTAAAACGCTAAGGGACCAAGAATATACAGAAGTAGCTTGCTGAGCAAAATCTAAAAGGTAGCACATTCTTCTTCTTAGAGTCCTATAATCATATTCCACAGAGACAGTTGTAGCAGCTTAGCCAATGAGTTTTTGGTAGGTATCATGAAGGAAATCCAAGGAAATCTCCTGATGCAGTGATGATAGATATCTTAAATATTAAACTTGCCCAGTTTAATTTTTTCAAACAACATTTTCCATGGAGTAAGGAGTATCATAAAGAAGCCCTGTAGTAATCCTAAATATCCTTAGGGGAGGAATCTGTGTTGCCCTCACTTTCCCTTCCTAATCATAAAGGGATGGAGTTGAAATTCTCATAGACCAACCTTCCTAGCTAGCTAGGAGAGAGGACTTTTTCATCAATTCTCTTCTAAATGCCCCTGTATTTGGGTAGTACTTTACAAACTAGCCACCACACTTTCAGAAACACCATGGCTCCAATGTGTTTGTTATTTTGGCAAAATCTAAGTGAGCCTGGAATCCATGTTTTAAGAGTTCTGCTTGGGTGAGTTATAAGGTCATTTATAAAACTTAACTGTGATTTGATTGCCCCCAAGAATCCTTTAACTCTCTGAGCCAGAACTGCAGTCAGCATAGATAGTCTGTGAAATACAAAACCCCTCACTGCAATTCCTCCAAGCACTCTTTAACCTCAAGAAACAACATTCCCCCAGACAAAGGAAGCAAACCCATTTTAAAAAAGAGAATCAGACAAATAAATAAATAAATGCATCAGCTATGGAGGAAATTAAAAAAAAAATAAAAGGACACAGTGGTTTGGTTTTTTCAGTACTGAGTAATGGATAGAGAAGAAAAGAAGGAAGGAAAAAGGAGATATCCTTTAGCTGTGTGTCTGCACAATTAAAGAAGGGGTGGATTTGGGGAATTCATTACCACTTGGGCCTTTTTTCCAGTTGTATTGCTGGAGTCCCATATTTTGACATGGCTGGTGAAGCTAGCCATCCCAGGGAGACCTTGGTTGTTCTACCCTCCCAATGGACAAACTACCCCGCTTCCTGACCTCTATAGTCCAACTTCAGCTTCTTCCTTTGTCCCACAGTCACCCTCTTCTTTGTTCAAATTCTACCTCTTATCCCCAATCCCCAAATCTAGTGAAATATTTCCTACCTCTTCTCCTGAGTTGGGAAGATTTGGAGAGAGGAGTTGGGAATGGGAATATACTACATTCCCAAGATGCCTGGCTTTTTACTGCATTTGCCCTTAAGATTTTCTGTAGGCAAGATGTTATACTGGCATCATTTTGGGGAAGGATTCACATCAATGAGACCATATTTTTATGGAAGTGTTAGTTAAAGGATACCAAGCATTTTATTTAGTAATTTCAAGTTTGCTACTGTGGAAAGTTTCTATTACTTTGTACTCCTTTTTGGCCCCCAAAACCTTTTGGTTTTAAAACTAAAAAAACCTGTTGAATTTTATGGCTAAACCTTGAACGGTAACTTCCAGATGGCATGGGTGGAGTCCTTCCTCCTTTGGTCTATATCTTTCATGTTTGGTAAGACTGGCAGATTGGAAAGTACTTCTTTGTTTTATCTGTAAGCAAGGATTCTCTTTAGTAATGAAGTCAGTCAACTAGGAAACTGACTTTCAGGGAAAAACATGGGCCCAGCAGTCAGTCTAAAAACCACTATGATTACTCCCAGCATCTGGAAGATCCCAACTCTTGTCCTGAGTCCTCTAATCAAAGAGACTCTAGAAACGGACATGCCAAAGAGCAGCAAAAATTTACCCCTTTTTCTCGATACCTGGGACTTGTGAGGGCCTGTGGTCTGGCTCTAGGCTGCCTCATCCTGCTTGCAGAAGAAGTGGTCAGCCATTTAATTCTTGCTTTTCTTTCTTTCTCTGGTCCAATTTTTTTGCTATTTAATAAATAATTGTAAAATTAAGATACAGTCTCCAGAGAATTCTAAACATAATGCAACAAAAGGAGAAAATGATCCCAATCCTGTCCTAACCATGCCATTTATTGTTGTAACTTCCCTGGGAATCAGAAATCAATCATTAAGCATTTATTAAATAAATACTATGCCAAGCATTGATGATAAAAGACTGAAACAGAAGAGTCCCTGCTCCTCAGTTTCTTGCATAGACCTAATTCCCCAGGAGTTGGGGGGGACATGTACATGTAAACGTATATATAAAATGAATATAAGGCCATCTGGGGAGGAGGGATGGTACTAGCATCTGAAGAGGGAAAGGACATATCAGGAAAGGCTTTATGTAGAAGGTATCATGCACTGACCATTGGAAAATAACTAGAGAACATAAGGGGTGGAGGTAAGGAGAAAGTGTATTCTAGGCATGGAGATCATCTTTCCAAAAGAGCTGGTGAAATGAACTAAAGCACTTAGCACAGTGTCTGGCATATGGTAGACACTTAATAAATGCTAGTTGATGGATCTAGAGATCTTGCAGACCTAAAACTAACATCACTTGACTAATGCTTTGGATATGTGGGCTGAGTGAGAATAGGGTTCCAAACCAAGATTGCCAGTAGAGTGTTGGTGCTCTCTTCAGAAAGGGAGACGCTCCGAAGAGAGTAGAGCTGGGGAGGGAAGGATAAAGATAATGTGTTCAATTTGGACTATGTTGTACTTGAGTTGCCGACAGAATATCCAATCAGGGATATCCAGAGGGCTGTGGACTATTTGTGAATGAGGCAGATGCAGTCTAGGACAATGAGATGATGAGACTTGTAGAGCTAGAAATAAGGGAGCAACTAACTCACAGAGTCTGGCTATGATGGGAAGATGATACCTGGCATTTTTGGTTCTGCCTTCCCTGTCCCTAAGCAATGACAGCCAAAGTTAGGGATGATTGCTATATTGAAACTACTGGATGCTGTGGATGCTCAGATTACTGTGCCCACTCGGGGTCTAGAGAAACCTTTCCTGCTACTTCTAGAGTCTTATTCACTCCATCCCTGACTATGACACAGTGCTAGCAGAGACTCTGAGGGGAGGAAATGTGAAGAAGAGATGTAAATACCTGAGCCACAACAAGAATATTTGCTCTGTCACCACAGGAATTGAAATGTTCTACCAGAGTATGGATTGAGCTGAGGCCAACAAGAGCCTAGATGCATTAATTCAGGGGCTGCAGAGGGAAGTCATTTGGCAAGGCATGGTAATGTTTCATCCAGGCTCCATTCAGCCCCATCAGAAGGTGGAGGCTCAGGTTTGCATTCTCAGCAAGGAAGATGATAGCTGCCACAGACCATTTGTGTCACATTTCATGGCTGTCAGATTCTCTCTCTCACGTGGGACACAGCCTGTTGTCCATGGCTGGATCTGGGACTCATTTACAGAAAAATAATAAAGAAAGACATTAGATTGGCAAAAATGACCCCACAAAAAAAAGAGAAGAAAAGAACAATTATTACAGTATCAGTGGAAGGACAGGTGTCCTAGCATACCATTGTTAGAGCTATGAATTATTTGCAACTATTCCAGACAGTTGGAAACTATATGGAAAAAGTTACTAAACTGTTTATTCCCTTTGACCTACTAATATCACTACTAAGTTTATACACCAAAGAAATAAAAGGGGAAAGAATCCAAATGTACAAACACATTCAGAGCTGCTTAGTTTGCTATAGGAAAGAGTAGAAATAATGGAGATCCCCAACAATTAGAGAACAATTGAACAAATTATAGTATGCAGAATTAATGGAATATATTTGCACTGCAGGAAACAACAGAAAAGATAGATTCCAGAAGGCCTGATCATATAAAATGATACAGATACAGTAAGTAGAACCAGGGAAATAGCTTATATAATAGCTATATTATAAAGGAAAACAACTTTGAAAAACTTAAGAAATCTGATAAATGCAATGAACAACCACAACTCCAGATGATCAGTAGATAAATGATATTTTCCAATTCTTGACAAAGAGGCAATGATCTAGAGGTATAGATTAAAACTCTTTAAAAAAATATTGCTTAATATGAAAACAGATACCAAGTGATAACACATGTATAACCCAGTGGAATTGCTTGTCAGCTCCAGGAGAGGGCAGGGAAGAGGAGGGGGGGCATAGGGAAATGGATCATGTAACCATGGAAAAATATTTAAAATTAAAATTAAAAAATATTGCGTATATGCATAGATCTGTTCTTCTTGAATATGTTGTTATTCAATAGTTTTTCAGTCATGTCTAACTCTTTGTGACCTCACTTGGGGTTTTCTTGGGAAAGATACTGGAGTGGATACCATTTCCTTCTCCAGCTCATTTTACAAATGGGGAAACTGAGGCCAACAGGGTTACACAATCTGCCCAGGATCACACAGTTAGTAAAATTTGAACTCAAAAGATGAAATCTTCCTAACACTAGAACTCTATCTACTGTCCCATCTAACTATCCTGTTTGACTATACGGGGGCATAGGTATAGGGATTTTTTAAAAAGCATTAATGGGTGGTCAACTAGGTGACTTAGTAGATTGAGAGCCAGGTCTAGAGAAAAAAGTCCTGGGTTCAATTCTAGATTCAGTTACTTCCTAGCAATGACCCTGGGCAAGTCACTTAACCTTCATTGCCTAGCCCTTACTGCTCTTCTGCCTTATTAATTCTAAGATGGGGACAAGGGTTTTTTTAAAAAAAACCTTAACAAAATATTTAAAAAAATATATAGAAGACAGGAGAAGAAAGTTCAGGAAGAGATGTAGACAAGCAGAATGATATTGAAATTACTGTGTTAAATTTAGGAGCCACTTTTTCAAAAAATAAGCTATACATGGTTGAAATTCATGGTTTTATGTGCAATTCTCTTTCTGATTTTTTTTGCGTGTATATTGTATCTTTCACATTCATAATAAAAAATTTCTTTTGATTTGAGTTCTAGATCTGCCTCTAACACATATGAACCATAGGCTCATGAATGTCTCTCTGTGCCCCCAAACGATTCACCAAATTCCATGGGAGTTGTAGATATGCACTGATGAAAGAAGATCCTATATCAAGTATTCCCTTCACTGGTGAGAACTGACCGTACCATATCAAATGAAGAGATGAGATCATCTGGTCATAGAGCAAGTGCAAGGATGGAAGATATTTATACAATATTAAGAGATGTAGTAGAAAGTTCTCAATATGTTGGAGGGACTCCTGTGAAGGATGATTTACTGGAAAACATGAACATAGGAGATAAGGTATGGTGAAGTTGTGATATGATTGACAGAGGTACCCAGATATATAAGACTATAGTCCTATAAGAGTATTTGTGTTAGGCATCAGATGAGTTGTTTCAGGTGGCTAGCTAAGAATCAGTTTTCTGATTTATTCTTCTGAAACATACACTGATTACTGCTGTGATCCTGATCTAAGAGACCTCTGATAGTCACCAAACACCATTATCACTCTTTCTAAAATCTGTTCAGCTTTCTCTATCAAACACTACTGACCAGGATTAGTTCAAGGCAAAAATATAAAGTGGGCAAAGTTTGGCATCAACTCAAATCAACTATTGTAGATAGAATCTTAATTAGGACAGAGCAACTGGAGCTTTTCTCCAGGACATAGACGTTTAGAGGGTACAGACAGTACTTATTCCTTCAGCTACATAGAAACAACCAAACTTTGTACATAGTTAGCAAGAATAATTCTATCAAGTTGGGAATATAACTTTGATTCTTCTCAAGGTTCTAGAATGTTTTATTCTGTGTGTAGAAGAAATGGTTAATAGGAAAAGGATATTTTCCAGTGTGCCTGGGCCTAAGGTTGGCATCTTCATTAGAGAGCAAGGATTCTGTTTTCCTTGAGGTTATTACTCATAGTACATCTAATACTTAAGTTGAGGCAGAGGCTTCTGGAAAGAGGATAGCCAAGAGGGGCATCTCAAATGGGGTAGGGGTGGGAATAAGATGGCAATGTTGTTTGTTGTTCAATTGTTTCAATTGTATGTGACTCTTCATGACCCCATTTGGGGTTTTCTTGGCAAAGATACTAGAAGGGCTTGCCATTTCCTTCTCCAGTTTATTTTATAGATGAGGAATCTGAGGCAAACAGGGTCAAATGACTTGCCCAGGGTTACATAGCTAGCAAGTGGCTGAGGGCAGATTTGAACTCAGGAAGATGAGCCTTCCTAACATTAGTCCTGGTGGTCTATTCACTGTGCCACTTGGCTGCCCAAGATGGCAGTGGTGGGGTCCAAAAAAAATGGAATCTGCCACAATTTAGCCTTCTTGAGAGCTACAGAATGTTACCTATATAAGAAAAGCAAAGAAAGGAAAATATCTGACCCCTCTTTCTAAAAGAACTGGAAGCTATGATTGTTAAGCTACTTTTATTACTATCTGAAAGATCATGGAAATGGAAGAAGTATCACAAGACTAGAGAATGGTAAATATTGGCCCAATGTTCTTGGTGGAAGTTTTATGTGCATGTGTATGTGTGCACATGTGGAAGTCCTACCATATATGTGTTTCAAAGAGAACTAAATCTGCAAATATGGGAGGATGAACTGGACAGATTCCTAGGAAAAGTCTAAAATGAATCATTCATATTATATGAAACTACTTGTTTTTGTTTTTTTTACCACTCGTTTATTTTTTGACAGGATTACTAAAATAGTAGATGAAGGGAATACAATAAATTTACTTATCTTTTAGCAAAGCTTTTGAAAAAAGCATATTATACTACTCTTGTAGAGAAGGTAGAGAGATGTGAGTGAAATAATAACACAATTAAATTGATTCAAAATTTTCTGGATAACCAGATTCAAAAAATAGTCATTAATGCTCCAATGTCAATGCCTCAGAAGATCTCTAGAGATATATGTTGGGCTATATGACCTGTGGTATTTCTAATATATTTACAAGTGACTTGGATAAAAGCATAGGCAGTATGCTTATCAGATTTGAAAATGAAATAAGACTGGGAGGGATAGCTAACATACAAAATGAGAGAGTCTAGATTTAAAAAAAGTTTTGATAGCCTAGAGCATTGGGCAGAATCTAATAAGATAAACCTCAAAAGGAAGAAATTACACTTGGGTACCAAAATAAATATTAGCTTCACAAGTATAAGATAGGAAGTAGAGAGCATGGTTAGGTAGAAATTCGTCTGAAAAAGACCAGGAGTGGAGTTCGACTCAGTGGGTCATAGCAAAGTATGACCGTCCCAAAAGCTAATGCTATCACAGACTAGAGTAAGAAAAAAGCAGCTCCCAAGAATAAGGAAGAGATAGGTGGAACAGTGGATAAAGTGCCAGACTGAGGCAGAAAGACTTGAGATTAAACCCTACCTCGGAACCTTACTAGTTGTGTGTCTGTGGGCAAATGACTTAATTTCTCTCAGCCTTAATTTCCCCATCTGTAAGATGGCAGAGTTGTTGAGAAAATTAAATAAGGTAATATTGTCTAATACTTTGTAAATCTCAAAGCCTTATATAAATACCAGCTATTGTTATTATAATGGCTCCTATGCATCCTCACCTGGTCAAAATTCATCTGGAACATTGGGTTCATTCTGGGCCCTACAGTTTAAGATGGACCTTAATGAGCTAGAGTGCTTCCTTAGGAATACAGATTACAGAAGGGCCTTGACTCTGCTTTAAAAGCATTAGTTGAAAGAACCGAGGGACATGTAACCTGACAAGAAGATTCAGGGGGAATATGGATTATTTTGTGGAAGAGGAATTAGACTTGTTTTTGTTGTTGTTATTTTTGACACCAGTAGGCCAAACCAGAAATAATGGACAGAAATTGCAAAATGTCAAATTTAGGCTTTAATGTGTGAAGATAGGATTAACTCTCCTCTTGTCTATTTTTAGCTAAACAAATCAAGAACTTAAAGTACCCTACTTGACACTAAGTAAGAGAGTTACAAGTCACTTACTAGAGTAAGCTCACACCTCCACTGCCACCTTGCTTGGGCAGTGCTAGGCAAATTGAAAGACTGTAATTGGTTCCCATAAAGTGAGGGAGTGACAGGAGGATTGATGCTCTCATTCTGTGTTGGTGAGCTGGACTAGAGGAGGAGACTCTTTCCTTGGATCTTGCAGTAGTGAGTAGAGGGATTCCTTCCTTGGTTCTTTGGTGAAGAGACCCTCTCTGCTCGTTGGTGCTTTGGTGGGATACTCCCTTCAGTGAGAATTCTGGTGATATTCTTGGCAGTCTTAGCCTCATGTGCACTGAAGGTTCTCCGCGGATTCTTCAGTGTCTCCTGGCTTTTCAGATTTTGGCTTTCCTAATTAGAATTTTGGATTCTGGTGAGATTCGCATTCAGATTTGCATTTGTGGTCTGGAGACATTAGGATTAAGCTCAGGATATTTGTAGCTAGGCAGTACTTTCTAACTCTTTATCTACATTTTTACACTTTCACTCTTTCTACCTCTTTGTAAATGAAGCTGCTAAAAGTCATTTTGACTTAAGCTGTAATATTTTTAAATTGGTGACCACAATATTACTTTAGAATTCTCATATTTAGCATAAAACTTAAATTTAAATTCTTAGAAATCTTAAGAAAAGTTTCCTAATCAAATTTATCTAAAGTTGGAATGGTCTTCCTTAGAAGGTAAAGGATTCTTCTTTTCATTGGAGGTCTTCAAACAGAGGTTTGATGACTACTTGTATATGTTCCAGTGAAAATTTCTTCTGAGACTGAGTTATATTATAAAAGATGGCCTTTGAGGTCTCTTTCAATTCTCACATTTTCTGATTCTGTGGACCAATTTGAGAGACCTAAACCCTGTACTAACTTCATAAACAATGACAAACACAACATAATAATATCTAATATATTCTTATTCAGTCATTTCAGTTCTGTCTGACTCTTCCTAACCTCATTTGGGTGTTTTCTTGGCAAAGATATTGAAGTGGTTTGCCATTCCTTCTCCAGTTCATTTTAAAGATAAGAAAAATAAAGCAAATAGGGTTAAATGACTTACCTTGTGTCACACTACTAGTAAGTGATTTGAACTCAGGTCTTCCTAACTCCAGGTCTGACACTCTATCCACTGTGCCACTCAACTGCCCAATATCTAACATTTTTATCATCATAACTCACATTGATAGTATTTTAGGTTTTACAAAGAACCTTATTATTTATAACTAGGCCCTGCAGCCATCATGGGAAACCTTCCTATGGAAAAAAAGGACTACCATTCTCACTACCACCAATACCAGAGGCTGGCTAACTGCCATTCACAGGACAGGCAAGCCAATCTAACTGAAACAGCAAGACACTCAGAGAAAAAAAAGAAGATATACATCAGGCAAGTCAAACCACTGTTACCATCTTGACCATCACCTCCTTTTAGATCCCAGTAAGAGCACCCAGAACCTTGGAATCTAGGGACAGAAGGGAGACCTTCTTTCTAACCTTGTCTAGGGACTCAAAACAAACCAAAGAGATTTTTATTGAAAGCATTTTATTAAGCTCCCCTCTAAGTAGAGAAAGCCAAGTGAATCCAGACCTAGACACTAAAAGAATCCAAGCAGTGCTATTCTGATGGGAGGGAGGTTTAGTAAGGAGGAAGCTTACTCTTTAAGTCCCCTCTAAGGCCAGAGAACTTGGAGAAAATATCCCTTTCTATTGTTTTCTCTTGGGTAAGTCAGAAGAGCTTTACTCTGTAACCCCTCTCCCCACCTCTCCCCCAAAGCACACATCCCTACCCTGAATGAGAGGGAAATGACTTAAGGAAAAGTCATACCCACAGGTACCACAGGGTACCTGAAGGAAGGAGTTGAGAGAGAGTAGCTACAACCTAAAAGGGTGGGAGACCAGATAGAAAAGGTAGGAAAGAAGGAGAGAGAGAGAGAGAGTTAGGAGAGACAGTTTTCCTTTCAGCCTCAACACCCAACCAAATGTTGGACATATATGACATATATTACCTCATTAGAGTCTTGTAACAAATCTGTGAGGTAGGCATATAGTACATACACTATTATCCTCACTTTACAGTTAAGGTTTGAAACTGGATTAGAGAAGTTAAAGACCACAGTTTTCCTGTGTCCAACTAGGCCATTTTTTTGTTTGTTTCTTAGAATTTAGCTTCTCCTAGGTCCTGTCTCCCCCTCTCTCCCAAAGGGCCATGGAATGGAAGACATTACCTTGTAAAACAGCATTAGAGCCTCCCTTGTCAGGATTGCTATACTTGTCCTTTTTTTTACTCCTATGTCTATTAATTTCTTTTTTAAAAAATTTGGCATCTTTTGTTTTTGTCATCTTCATTTTCAAATATATATTTCCTCTTTGCCTGAATCCTCCCTATAAAAAAGCTAAAAAGAAAGAAGTAATCAATATCAATTGAATCTGATAGTATCTGCCATGTTTCACACCTAAGTCACCCACCTCTACAAGAAGAGAAGGTGCATTTTGTCTTTTTTTTCCTTTTACAGCTCTTAATGGATTTTTCTCTACTATAAGAAGCTCACTATCAAAGTAGCATTTGTGAAAAATAAACAAACTTTCTGTTGTACTCTATTCTCTCACTTCCCTCTTGAAGGGTATGAGAAGCTCTCTCTCTAAGGGAAGAATTTAAAGACCACCTGAGTGTTGGAGAAATATTTTGCTTTTTGCCACATGCCTTTTATTATTGGAGATTGCAACACAAACCTGAGTCCAGGTGAGGTCTACAATTTACCTGTGCACTGAAAAAGGGTGTTGCTTCAGGGTTAGTGGTTATTGCACCCCAACCCTAGGGATCCCTAATAAAAGTCTTTGTCCTTCTAAACACCTTATTTTTCAAAAGAAGAAATGATTGGTTAGTTGATTAAAATAAAGAAAAGATTAAGTAAGTGAGCGAAAGGGATCCCACCCTCTATTTGGACACTTTCTCCCATTTAGAACAAAGGAGTAATCAGGAAGTATAAGAATAGCCAGAAATTGGGTATCCATAGGAATCAAACACTGATTGAGAAAGCATCTCCTACATCTGAATGAGATCTCACTAGAACTCTATGTAATTTTGTTTTTGTAAGCAATCTTTTGAGTTTGAGTGGAATGATAGTAGCTGACAGTTCCATAATAAATTACCCATATTATCTTATTTGATTGTTCCAGTAATGCTATAAGGTACGTTTTTGTTTTTCAGTTGCATGTCCAACTCTTCCTGACCCTATCTGGAGTTTTCTTGGCAAAAATACTGGTGTCATTTACCATTCCTTTCTTCAGCTCATTTTACATATGAGGAAATTGAGGCAAACAGCATTAAGTGACTTGCACAGGTTCACACAGTCAATACCTGTCTGAGACCAGATTCAAAATCAGGTCTTCCTGAGTCCAGGCCTGGCACTCCAGCCACTGTGCCACCTAGAGATAATTCTCATTTTACAAAAGGAAAAACTGGAGTTCATCAAGATTAAGCAACTTGCCCATTGTCAGACATTTAATAATTATCCAAGATGCAATTTATTTGTCTTCCCATTATGCTATATTGCCTTTCATTGTTTCTACAAAATACATTTTACTTCTAGTGTAGAAATAAGCTACCATCAGTCTTCTTTTTCATTTCATTAGTATAGGTTTCCCAGTTATTAGAAAAATCAAGTGGGTATAAAGCCTCCAAAATAAAATTGGACTCTCCATTTTGCGTATAAGTCAAAGTCAAAATTCTAAGGTTCTCTTCCACCATCAGAAACCCTCACTCTGTTCTTTGTAGTGCAGACAGACAGGAGAAAGCAATAAATTCAGTCACACAAGGATTCCTATTAAATGATGAATTGTGATTCTATACCAGGCAGCACATCGCTGTAGGGAGAAGTTGAAGCTGAGAGAGTTCTGGTTGGACTGAGTGCACTGGAGGGGTCCTTAATGACTGCATTGGCAATAAAAGATGAGATGAAATCCATTACCGTCTGTCTTTATTTTGCTAGCCTACTGATAAGTGATTGAACTCTGCAGAGAGCTCTTCCAATCATGCTTCACCTGCTTCATTCAGCCAAAAAGACTTGGGCATGCTGGGCACATCAGATTCTCACCAGTAATAGCTGCTTTCCCACTGGTTACTCTGGTATATTGGGAAGTTTCCTTTCCCATCTTGGTAGGACTTTGAAGGTGTCCTTTGATAGGGTTTTGGCAAATGGATTTAAGTTTTCTTATCTAGGCTCATAGCCAGGAGACATTCATGACCATTAAGTAGGCATTGCTGATTTCTCACTGGAAGTATGACAAGGCTCTTAAGATGAGAAACTGAGATGTTTTTCAGGCTTTTAATGTGAAAAAAATAACTAGCTGCTTTCATTTATGGGAGAAATGTTTCTTCTCTCCCTCAAAATAGATGTTCTTGACATCATTCCTTATAGTAATTGTCACGGTTTCTGGGCATTAAGTACCCATGGAGAGCCATACCTCTTCTGTAATAATGTCAATAAAATGATAGCATTTATATATTAGTTTAAATTTTGCAAAGCTTTTACATATACTAACTCATTTGGGCTATATGACAATCCTTTGTTTTGGTGCTATTGTTATTCCCATTTTAGAGATGAGGAAATTGAGGCAAACAGAGGTTAAATGACTTGCCTAGGATCATACAACTAGTAAATGTCCAAGGCAGCTGAACTTAGATCTTTCTAACTTCAGGTCTAGGACTGTATCTACTATGGCACCTTTGCTACCTCTCTCCCCTCCCACTCCATTTCCCATCCCCACAAAAAAGTGGTTTAGATTTTCTTTCTTTGCAAATATAAATAGTGCAAGAGTTTGTGAGCCTTTCTCAAATTGGATTCTTTTCACCAATTTTAGGTTTTGACTAGAGGTGATATTTGTCCTTCTAACAAGTATTAATTAAGTGTCTACTAAAGTACTGTGTAGAATTTCAGGGGAGATAGTGAAATAAATAATACCAGACTTTTGTTTTTAAAAGATTTATAACGCTGTCGGTTTGTATTCTGTGTCCAGCCTGACTCAGGCCAGTCTACTAGTTTGGGCTTAGGCCTGGAACAAAATGATACACTGATAAACTATACAATACTTGACAAAAGAAATTTACTCAACAATAGTATAGAAAGGTTGCAGAATGGATTCATTTTGGCACAATTCCCCCACACATCCACATTTGCTATAATGGCAAAAGGGTGTGTCAAATCTAACGAAAACTCACATTCTTCAAAGCACTGGGCTTTTATACTTAGATGACCAAGAAGCTTTGTCAATTATTTGAGCCTTGGTTCTCTGGACTAATTAATTTTCATTGTCTTTTAGAGAGCATTAGTCCAGTCTACATGGAGTTGGTGCCATTCCTACTATCAGAAGATAAGCCATTTACCTACATACAAATTATAATATAATATCTATGTCATGACTTCATATGAGTTCTGAACTTCAAAAGTTCTGTGAAAGAGCAGGGAAAGATTACAGAAGTCTTTATAGGGGATACAATATTTGAATTGAGCTTTGAAAGATAGGTAGGCTTTCAATAGATAAAGATGGAAATGGAAAAAGATGATCATAGGGTTTAAGAATAGCTTTGGGATTATCTAGTACTCTTCTCTTCATTTTATTTAGAAAGACACTGAAACCCAGAATTTAAATGATTTGCCCAAGGTCATACAAGTAGGTACATGGAGTTTTCAGGGAGGACTAATACCTCTGGTATGAGGGCTTGCTGAGCCCTTTCCAGGGTCCCTCATTCACCTTTGGTATCCACCTTTCACTGAACTCTTACCTGTGGTTCCAAGAAACTATAGCATGTGCAACAGCCACACCGTCTAAAACTGTCTCAGCAAACAGGCTAACCCAGGTTAAAAGTAACTACCTATCTGTGAGTTTTAGGGCGATGTCTATCCCAAGGATGTGAAGGCTTCCCCTTGGGGAATGGGTAGATGAGAACAATTTGCTCCAATGGCCTTGCAGGAGGCTAAAGTAGGCATTGTGGGGTGCTCAGAGCTTGGTCAGGTGCCAGAGATGCCAAAGTTATCCTCTGCATCGCAAGCCATCATCAGTCATGTTGACCTTTTGTCTTATCACTGTTTTTTGATGACTCTGGAAAAGAGAGTGAGGTTGATGACTTTGTGTAACTTTTTCTCACTTAAATCAATTCACAACAAGTCAAGACATCATTCTATGATATTACTGATCTTCTTCAAAAATGAAGGATGAACCAGCAATAACACAACTCCTGTGGAATTCAAACCCAAATCTGGTGAACATACAAAGACCCAGAAGAAGAATATGTTCAGGGATCCTGTCCAGTCTGATTGGTCCAGAGAAGCATAGAAAGGCTATAAAAATATATTGAGCTCACATTGCACAAGGCCTTCAATGACTGGCTAAGGATTTTGGTCTTAGTTTAGCAAGATAAGAGCACTGTATTAGAAAGATTTCTCTAGTACTAACTGGTATATACGATGATTTGGAGTGGCAAGAGAATGAATTTGGAAAGGTTGAATGAGAGTTGATTACAGTGGTTCAAATAAGAGATGGTGAGAGTATAAACCAAAAATGGTAGTAGTGAAAAAGATAGATAAAATAATATGAAAGTTGCAACTATAGAGTCACCATGGCTTTGCTTCAGGTTACCAACATTTGAGAGCATATTACCTATCCCTAGGGCATAACTATTAGGAAAAGGGATGCCTTTTCTCCTCAAGGTACTGACATGAGTGGATATGCTTCCTATAGTAGAGGACTAGGAAACATGGAAGACCTAATTCAAATACATTTGTCCCCAGGTGCTAGAATTTGCATTTATAGCATTGGATATTGTGAGTGAATTATTAAAGGGATTTGTCAGCTGATAGGATGTAGGGACTGGGGGAGAGAGAGAGCCAAAGTCAGATGAGAACAATTTGTTCTAATGGCCATGAAGGAAGCTAAAGTAGGCATTGTGGGGTTCTCAGAACTTGGTCAGACTTCAAAGATGCCAAAGTTATCCACTACATCTTAAGCCAGTTCTGAGCATTGATTAGAAGAATTGTGGTGATTTTCATAGAAATAGAAAAGTCAGAGGCAAAAGAGCTGCCTCTGCTCTCTCTCATGCAATGAGAAATGACAGTTCCTGGTCCCAGCCTTGGAGAAGCGTTAAAAAATAAATACCTTTCAGTATGAGAGATGGCAGCAGTGGAGAGAACTGCTTAGTTCAAGAGGTGAGAATTCTTGAACCCGGGAGTGTCGAATGTGCCTGAAGACCAATCTCCTAGTTGGGGAGTGGAAAATATTTTAACATGTTTCTAGAACTCAGCTTTTCAGAAAGAGAAGAGTTCCAGGGCAGTGCCAGCCTGACTCCAAATTTGTGGAGACAAAAAAAGGACATAGCCCCCAAATTGGAGGAAGAACATGGGAATATAAACCACAATCTGGGAAAAAAAAGACCTAGACTTTGCCCTCTACTCTTTCATTTAATTAATTTGTTTCTTATAGATTTGAAAAAACCCACAAACATTAAATTGCAAGAAGAACCAAAAAAAACCTATTGTAAATAAAACTGTGAACTTCTATTATGTATACATAGCTCAGAAAAAAGAATGTATTAAGTTTAATAATGAAATAAGTTCATCCTGCTAATTCCTCCTTTTTTCTTTTGTATATTTTTAATAATTTAATGATGTTCTTTTCTTTCTTTTATAATTTTTTTGTCTCCCACTTCCTCCCCAATCCAGAGAAATATAAATATAAATAAATATAGCCAGACAAAACAAATTAATATACTTGCTTCCCACTATTACTGCTATATAAGCAGGGTAGATATGATGGGAAAATGCTTTGTTTCTCCAGCAACCCAAATATATTACCTTTTAGGAAGATTCTAACCACTTAGGGTAGATATATAAATCTAGGTGGCTGGATAGGTTCTTGGGAGTAAAAATGAGATTCTTTGAAATGATAGGGAAATGACTATTTAACAATCTCAAAGATATTTCCCTCTTGAGGAGTCCAAAAATGAGGGTAGTACTAAGAAGCTTTATAATTATATGGGTCTGTGAAAGAGAGACTCACTGGCATGTCAGAAGGTTGCCCCATTAACAACACCAAACTCATTTCCTTGCTATTGGGAATAGAAACCACAGGGTGGTGCTAGGAATCAGACCTTGGGGAAAAGTGAGACTAACCCAAGAGAAAAGAGGGTTTTTAGTCTCTTATGAATCCTTAATGCATTTTTTAAAAACTGCCCATATCCTCCTGGGAGTCCCTTGTATTTTCTGTGGTGTAGAATAAATATTTCCCTTTAGTCAATATGCATTGTTAACGTGAGTGCTTACAAGGGATGGTGGTGGAGGTAAGGGGAAGAGCTATAATATGAGCTACATTCAAGAAATATTTAGAGAACTCTAGGTAGGGATAATATAAGCTAAAGAGTAATTTAGGAAGCCTACCCCCAAGATTAAACCCAGTCTTTGTAAATTCAGAGCTTGGGGCACTGAGTATTGGGATACATGAGATAATTCACAAGAACTCTCTGCCCCTTAGTATTGCCCAGAATACACATTGTATTATATCTAATCAATAATTAAATTAAGGTTTTACCATATCTGATTTTACTTTTTTTGTAATTTTTTTTAAAAATCCATTTTTTAAAACTATATATTTAATAGCCACTACCACCACCAAAAATATTTAAATAAACAAAAACATTAAAAATGATGTGCAAAATCACAAACTGCACATTGTCTACAATTTATTAAAAATGTAAATTATATATATGTGTTAATATAAACAATCTCTGCTTTTGGGTTCCCTTTGGATTTGTTATAAATAAAAATCTGGAGTCTTATTACTGGATCCATAAGCATTTATTGATAGAGAGGAGATAGAAAGAAAAGGGGAATTATAGCCTTTCTAAATTTAGGGAATGATCCAATCCTCCATTGCAGCCTGCTACCTGCATTCCAAAGATCAAGAGATGAGGGAAGAGTTCAGAGAAAAAAAACTATAGGCCAGAGATAGATATGGCAGCAAAGAGAGCTTTCACTTTTTAAAACCTATGGCTTCTCCTTCCATGGTAACCTTGCCCTGACTCTGGCACATTGATGCTGGGGGACAGGGGACCCAGGTGTCAGGCCATCAGACACACAAGATGGCTTTGTGACTCCTGTGTCCCACCACTAGAGTATGAGGGATCCAAGTCCCCTAAATAATAACCTCACACGGATTTGTTTTACTTTGATAGTTTTTTTTCTCTTGATTTTGTGACTCATTTTTCAATGTAATCATAGTATGTGTTATTCTTATCCTTTTCTTCTCTTATTATATTTCCTTTATTTTCATTTTTACAGTATTAGTCATTTCTAATAACATAATACAATCCATTACATTCAGATCTCACAATCTATTCAGTCATTTCTCACAGCCATTACATTTGTGCTATTTCTAATTTTGTAATTAAAAAATGTTTCTATGAATATTTTCATATATACACAGCTTCTTACCTATCAATAATGCACTTAAAGCCTAATCCTACTAATGAGATCCCTAGGTTGATGAGCATGAACAGCTTTACCTTTTTTAATGTATATTTCCATCTTGTTTTCTAAAAAAAAAAAAAAAAAAAAAAAAAAACAACAACAACACAGCAGCTCTAGCAATGTAACAGTAGGCACCTTTTCCCATATTCCTATCATTTTTTTAATCAGTCTGGTTCTCAGTTAACATATATTACCAGGGCCATATTTAACTAAATTGGTCCTTAGGCAGCAGTCACAATCTATTGCCAGGACTATACTCTTTTCAAAACCAAATCTTTCCAGCTTGGTCATACCCAGTAGAGCTTTTGTTTGCTCGTTATCACCTCTATTATTTAACATTGCACTAGAAAGACTAGCAGTAGCAATCAGAGAAGAAAAAGAAATTAAAGGTATTAAAATAGGCAATGAGGAGACTAAATTATCACTCTTTGCAGATGATATGATGGTCTACTTAAAGAATCCTAGAGAATCAACTAAGAAGCTGGTAGAAATAATCAAGAACTTTAGCAAAGTTGCAGGATACAAAATAAATGCACATAAATCATCAGCATTTCTATATATTTCCAACACATTAGAGCAGCAAGAGGTAGAAAGAGAAACATCATTTAAAATCACCCTAGACAATATAAAATACTTAGGAATCTATCTACCAAAACAAACACAGCAATTATACGAAAACAACTACAAAACACTTTCCAAACAAATAAAACTGGATCTCAACAATTGGAAAGCCATTAATTGCTCATGGATAGGACGAGCTAACATAATAAAAATAACCATTCTACCCAAATTAATTTACCTATTTAGCGCCATACCTATCAAACTACCAAAAAACTTCTTTACTGAATTAGAAAAAACTATAACAAATTTCATTTGGAATAACAAAAGATCAAGAATATCAAGGGAAATAATGAAAAAAAATGTGAAGGAAGGGGGCCTAGCAGTACCAGATATTAAA
This sequence comes from Gracilinanus agilis, assembly GCF_016433145.1. Classification (NCBI taxonomy): domain Eukaryota; kingdom Metazoa; phylum Chordata; class Mammalia; order Didelphimorphia; family Didelphidae; genus Gracilinanus; species Gracilinanus agilis. The sequence continues at coordinate 152,972,980 of NC_058133.1, read as the reverse complement.
CTATACTATAAAGCAGCAGTCATCAAAACAATATGGTACTGGCTAAGGGACAGAAGGGAGGATCAGTGGAATAGACTTGGGGTTAATGACGTCAGCAAGACAGTGTATGATAAACCCAAAGAGCCCAACTTTTGGGACATGAATCCACTATTTGACAAAAACTGCTGGGAAATTTGGAAAACAATATGGGAGAGATTAGGTTAAGATCAACATCTCACACCCTACACCAAGATAAATTCAGAATGGGTGAATGACTTGAATATAAAGAGGGAAACTATAAATAAGTTAAGTGAACACAAAATAGTATACCTGTCAGATCTCTGGGAAAGAAAAGATTTTAAAACCAAGCAAGAGTTAGAGAAAATTACAAAATGTAAATTAAATGGTTTTGATTATATTAAGCTAAAAAGCTTTTGTACAAACAAAAACAATGTAGTCAAAATCAGAAGGGAAACAACAAATTGGGAAGAAATCTTTATAACAAAAAACTCTGACAGGGGTCTAAT
>NC_058133.1:152963495-152972381 GCF_016433145.1 Gracilinanus agilis | reverse complement strand
GGCTGGCAATTTGGAACTATGCTCAAAGGGCTATAAAAGAATGCCTACCCTTTGTTCCAGCCATACCATTGTTGGGTTTGTACCCCAAAGAGATGATAAATAAACAGACTTGTACAAAAATATTTATAGCTGCACTTTTTGTGGTGGCAAAGAACTGGAAAAGGAGGGTATGTCCTTCAATTGGGGAATGGCTGAAAAAACTGTGGTATATGCTGGTGATGGAATACTATTGTGCTAAAAGGAATAATAAACTGGAGGAGTTCCAGGTGAACTGGAAAGACCTCCAGGAACTGATGCAGAGCGAAAGGAGCAGAACCAGAAGAACATTGTACATAGAGACTGATATAATATGGTAAAATTGAATGCAATGGACTTCTGTACCAGCAGCAATGCAATGACCCAGGGCAATTCTGTGGGATTTATGGTAAAGAACGCTACCCACATTCAGAGGAAGAACTGCAGGAGAGGAAACATATAAGAAAAGCAACTGCTTGAACACATGGGATGAGGTGGACATGATTGGGGATTTTGATTCAAAACTACCACACCAATGCAACTATCAACAATTTGGAAATAGGTTTTGATCAATGACACATGTTAAAACCAGTGGAAATGTGCGTTGGCCATGGGTGGGGGGAGAGCAGAAGGTGAAGGGGAAAGTAGGAGCATGAATCATGTAATCATGTTAAAAATGAATATTAATAAACATTAAAAAAATATGGCTAAGAGACAGAAGGCAGGATCAGTGGAATAGACTTGGGTTAAATGACCTCAGCAAGATAGAAAATCCACTATTTGATAAAAACTGTTGGAAAAATTGGAAAACAGTATGGGAGAGATTAGGTTTAGATCAACATCTTACGCCCTAAACCAAGATAAGTTCAGAATGGTTGAATGACTTAAATATAAAGAAGGGAACTATAAGTAAATTAGGTGAACATAGAATAGTTTACCTGTCAGATCTATGGGAAAGGAAACATTTTAAGACCAAACAAGAGATAGAGAATATAACAAAGTATAAAATGAATAATTTTGATTGCATAAAATTAAAAAGACACGAATAGGCAATTTTCAGATAAAGAAATCAAAGCTATCAATAAGCACATGAAAAATTGTTCTAAATTTCTTATAATCAGAGAAATACAAATCAAAACAACCCTGAGGTTCCACCTCACATGTAACATATTGGCCAATATGACAGCAAAGAAAAGTAATAAATGTTGGAGGGGATATGGCAAAATTGGGACATTAAAGCACTGCTAGTGGAGATGTAAATTGATCCAACCATTCTGGAAGGCAATTTGGAACCATGCCTGAAGGGTATTAAAAGACTGCCTGTCCTTTGATCCAGCCATACCACTGCTGGGTTTATACCCCAAAAAGATCATAAGGATAAAGACTTGTACAAAAATATTTATAGCCACACTCTTTGTGGTGACAAAAAATTGGAAAATGAGGGGATGCCCTTCAATTACGGAATGGCTAAACAAATTGTAGTATCTGTTGGTGATGAAATACTATTGTGCTAAATGGATTAATGAACTGGAGGAATTCCATGTGAACTGGAATGACCTCCAGGAATTAATGCAGAGTGAAAGGAGCAGAACCAGGAGAACATTATATACAGAGACAGATACATTGTGGCACAATAGAATATAATGGACTTCTCTACTAGCAGCAATACAATGACCCAGGACAATTCTGAGGGACTTATGAGAAAGAATGCTATCCACATCCTGAGAAAGAACTGTGGGAGTAGAAATACAGAAGAAAAACAATTGCTTGATCACATGGTTTGATGGGGATATGATTGGGGATATTGACTCTAAACAGTCACCCTAGTGCAAATATTAGTAATATGGAAATAGGTCTTGATCAGTGACACATGTAAAACCCAGTGGAATTGGTCCTTGGCTATGGGAGGGGAGTGGGAGGAGGGAGGAAAAGAGGTGGTGATCAGTGAATTATTTCCATTTCTATTTTATCTTCTGATTCTAGAATTTCTGGACAGTTGTCCTTCATAATATCTTGGAGTATGATGTCTAAACTTTTTTTCCCCTTAACTTTCTAGGAGTCCATATTGTCTCTCTTTGATATATTTTCCAGGGAAGTTGTTTTTGTGATAAGATGTTTTATATTTTCTTTTATTTGTTCATTCTCTTGATTTTGCTTTATTGTTTCTTGTTGTCTTAGGAAATCGTTAGCTTCCCCTTCTCCAATTCTAGTTCTGAATATATTAGTTTCTTCTGTGAGTATCTGGATCTCTTTTTCCATTTGGAAATTTCATTCATTATTTTTTTTTATTTTCTTGCATTGCTCTTTTTTTTCTAATTTTTCCTCAACCTCTCTCATTTGATTTTTAGGTCTTTTTAAATTCTTCTGAAAGCTCTTTTTGAGCTTATAGCCATTTTTTGTATATCTTTGCTGTTTTTTAAAGTAGGGCTTCTTACTTCACTGCCCTTTGAATTTGAACCAATGTGTTCTCTGTTCCTGTAATAGATATTAAAAGTTGGGTTCTTTCTCCTTTACTTGCTCATTTATTTTTATTTTTTATTTTAGTGCCCAGGCCAATAGACTTAAATATTGGTTTTTTGCTAGAGTCCCACTGTTCCTAAGGTGCTGAGGTGTGTTACCTCAGATTTCAGAATTTTTTTTATATTTGTTTTCTCCTGGGACCTATTTAGTTAATCCAGTTTTTATGGTCTGGTATCAGATTTATTCCTGGTCCTCTGTTCAAGCCCTATTCCATGATTGACCTCAGGTGTTCCAACTGGAGCCTGTGGGCAGTTTTGCCACTGCAACTGTAAGCAGCCAGTATGCCTCCCCCTGTGGTAGCAGACAGGTACCACTCTCCTGAGAGTAACAACATCTAATGGGGCTCCAATCCCTCAGCAACCACACTCACCTCCTCTTCTACTGCTGTAATCCAGGATAGAGCAGGTGTCTAGTCCACATTCCTCAGTCCTCCAAAGTCCCTCATTTATTAGCAGAGAACCTTGAGTTCCTGCCCTTAGGGTCTGGCACCTGTAGACACTGTGGTTCATCTCTTCAATCACCAGCTTTGAGCCAGCAGAGATTTTCAGAGCCAAGGCTACAGCCAACATAGCCACTCCCAGGGCTCTGTGGCTGAAGATTCTTGTGGTATCCTCAGGGATACAATGTTTGGGGCTCAGCAAACAAAGTGATTCCCAAGATAATACCTTGTTGATTCCACTCTGTTTGCTCTATTCCTGCACCCAAGATCTGTGGCTATGGGACAGAGGCCAGGGAAGTCAGAAATCTTCCTACCTAGTTGTCCCTGACTGTTCAGCTTCACTCTGACTCCTGTCTATGTTTGCCACTTTTAGCATTGATTCTGTGTAGTTATTTTTGATTGTTTGTTGGGGTATTAGGAGAGTGAAGAAGCTTCATGCCCCACTCTACCATTTTCACACAATGTATCTCTCTGGTTTTCTCTAAACTAGAGAATACTATCAAAATTCCTTTGTCGTCTTTGAAAAACTTCTTGTTCATATAATCTGTGTGCTCCCATGATTCTATAAAGTTATGAAACTGGTAGAAAACCAACTTTGCTCCTGAAAACATCTTCTCAGATTAGCTCTTGCCTATGATAACCATACTGTTCTAAAATATTTTCTTTTTGATGACTATAACTAATTTTCTTAATTGAATCACATTTGCTCAGAACTTTTGGAAGCTAGATTCAACAACTACTCTGGAACAAATATTCTGAATCATTTTTAGGTCTCATAATTAAGTGTAGAATTTCTCTTGCCTCAGAAAAGAACACTTTTCATTTTATTTCATCAAAAATTCCTTTGGAATTATAACTGCCTAATTTCAATAATTTTCTTCTAATTGTCATAAAGACCAAAGAAGAGCATATAGATCATTAATTCCTTCCCTCTGTGCCAATTTACCATCAACTAAAAATGTCAAATACATGTGTGTACATGTATATGTATAAAAGAATATGTATTAATGTGTCTGGTGATGATCGGTATTGCTTTTAAAAAATCTTCATGACTTGAGTTCAAATCCACATTCAGATACTTATGATCTGTGTGTCCCTAAGTAAATCCCTTAACCTCTATACCTCTATCTCAGTTTCCTAATCTGTACAATGGGGATAATAATAGCACCTACCTTATAGAGTTCTTTTAAAGATCAAATGACTATACATACATATGCACTTTGTAAAACTCAAATAATTTTATAAATCCTAGCAATCACCATCATTATTACTATTATTATTATCAAATAACCAATAAATATTTGTTAAGGGCTTAGTAAGAGCTAGGCACTGGCGATATCAGTACAAAGAATAAAACAATACCTACTTTCATTGAATTTATATTCCGGTTCTCACTATGTGACTAATCTATTTATCCATTTCTCTAATGATATACCTCGTGCTACTTCTCCTACATAATTCCTTATTTGTAACGTGTTAAAACCTCATGCTGAAAGTGCACTTCTCTGCTGTCTTTTGAGTGATCCTTAACTTGTGTTTTCTGGAAACCACCATATTATATGATTGTGAGTTATGGAATTCTATTAGTGTTAAAAAGATGGACCTTCATTTGATAGATAGGTGGCAGAGTGGACAGAGCACTGGACTTGGAGTCAGGAAGATTTGTATTCAAATCTAGCTCTGACCACTTTATATGATCCTGGGCAAGTCACTTAATCTTGTTTGTCTTGCAAAATGGGGATCATAATAGCACCTATCTTCTAGGGCAGGGGTCGGCAATGTATGGCTCTCGAGCCATATCTGGCTCTTTTGAAGGCCAGATATGGCTCTTTCTGCAGGAGCCATAAAGTCAATTTTTTTTCAGGCACTGTTACAGGAGCGCGCACTGTGGGCACTGTACAGCTCTCACGAAATTACATTCTAAAAAAATGTGATATTTATGGCTCTCAAAAAGGTTGCCGACCCCTGTTCTAGGGTTTTAATGAGGATCAAATGAGATCATATTTATAAAATGCTTAGCATAGTGCTAGATACAAAGTAGGCACTATAAAAATACTTATTCCCTCTCCCTACCTTCATTTTGGAGAGAGGCTTAGGGTCATTAAATAAGTAATTTCTCAAAGCTAACCTAACTCATTCTCCCCTTTTCATTTGTGGACCCAACCCAATGTCTATCTGTAGTGTTCATCCAAGATACATAGACTGATGGACAAGCTCTGAATCATGTAATTGCCCATCATAGCTTACAAAATTTGTTTTTGTTTGATCATTTCAATTGTGTCTGACTCTTCATGACCCCATTTGGGATTTCTTGGCAAAGATACTGTCTGTCTATCCATCCATCTATCCATCCATCTATTCATTAGACATCCATCCTTCCACCTATCCACTCATCTATCCATCCATCACCTTTCTATCTGTCTGTTTCTTTCTATCTCTCTCTTTCTCACTATAGAGCTTATTATTAAACTGTGTATGTGTGATTGTACATATATATGTGAGTGTGTATGTCTATATAGGTGTATCTATGTGTGTGTATGTATATGTATCTTTATATTTGCTAGTTATACTATTTGTTTGGTATTTATTTCAAACTACTTAGTATTGTTAGTTAACTATATCTAGTTATTATATTAAAGAATATAGTATATAGTTAACTGATTATATAAGATTAATATAAGAATATATAGTTAACTAACAATATAATTATATATAATATCATTAGGTTAAATAATTATTATTATTCATATATATGTACACACACATATATATCTAACTAACAATATAAGGTAGAATAGGATGAATGCCAAATGACTAGTATAGCTAGCAAGTGCTAAGTGCTATAGATGTTCTTGCAGGAAGAGGGAATGGGGAGATCAGTCACTGAGGCTCAAGTAGTTAAGTAAATCTTAAATTCAGATTACTGAATTTCTAGGGTCTCCTGACCATTGACTGCTAGGCTATAGTGGTTTAGATGACCTAGCCTCTGACCTACAAAATATAGTTTCAGCAAACTCTATTTTAGGAACCAGCACATCTCACTGATGATCTCCTGACCTGCTTCTATTGACTGTAACTTTCTCATGTAATATGGCTGTCAAAACTTTATACACTGATTGGTTTATTTGCAAAATAACTATGAGAACATATCCTCAATTAAGAGTAATTCTGTGATGCTTTTCTATAATTATAATATTCAGTAATGCCTTTTAAAAATTTTTTGAAATGATAAAATCTGAGTTGAGATTGTTATTTTTGCTGAATCATGTGACTAGAAATTATTTTAAAATCTTTAGCCATCTAATCCATTGTGCTATTTTGTCTTGGATAGTAGAGATTTCTGAGCTGAGTATCAAGAAGAATCTCTAATAGCAACAAACTCCAGACTAAGCTATAACACTGAAGATTATGTCTATCAACCACTCAGTTGAGTAGTCTGTACTTTTGTGGAAAATTGCTAGCTATGGCTGAAATAAATATCGTGCCACTATGTAGACAATACATTTTAAAATGAGATGATATTTGTAAAGCACTTAACACAGTGCCTGGCACATAGGAAGTGATTCATGAATGCTTGTTCTGTTCTTGTTTTTCCCGTTCTCAAATCTTGAGATTAAAGATAATGACCAAAGTGTACTTTTTACTGTTAAGTTTTCTTGAGAATAAACAGCTTTGATTACTCAGGTGGTAAATGCAGACTTATTCCTTGATTCAAATTAAAACTTTGAGTAAAACTCACAGCATCATAGAATTTAAAAGTTGTATGGTGGTTCAGTGGATAGAGTGCCAGGTTTAGTCTATCAAGACCTTTTAATAATCCTGATTCTGTCTTCCTATATGTTAGCTTTTCTTTCCAGCTTTGGGTCATAAGTATGATGTGCCTTTATCCTAGGAATTGATAAAAATATTCAAGTACAGATCTCTGAGGTTCTCCACCAGAGACCTTCTATCATGTTGAAACTAGACCCTTAACAACTATTCTTTGAGTCTGGCCATTTTACCAGTTCTGAATCCATCTAGCCATATTATCATCAAGTCCACATCTCTCCCTCTTCATTAGAAGTTTATATAGCTTTATTAGCACTTGTAGGTCTAAATGAGATGAACACAGTCCCCTAAATCCATGCGTAGATACTATTCTTCTTGATGCAGTCTAAAAATCACATTAACCTCTTTGGCTTCCATATTACATTATTGATTCACACTAAGCTAGCAAATCATTAAATGCCCTCTCTCACTTTTTTCATATGAACTACTACATAATAGCCATCCAATATCTTTTGCTTTTGAAGTTGAGCTTTTGAATTGAGGTATAAGACTTTACATTTTTAGGAAATATAATTGGGAGAAAGTACAAAAATGAAAAACAAGGGTGGTTAAAGAGGCGTGAGGTCATAGTATATGAAGATCATTGAAAGAACTGGGGATTATTATATCTTAAGAAATGATGAATATAAGGAAGTCAGAGGAGCATTGTATCAATTAATAGAGAACAAAGTAAAATCGGTAAAAACACAATGATTAAGGCAATGCAGAGAATGAGAAAAAGAAATATTCTTTGTAATTATGTACAAACTTGGCCCTGGAAAAAGGTGAGGAAATGCACCTCTCTCTTCTTATAAAGTTAAGAAACTGTGGATGAGAAACATTGCATATGCTGTCAGATTTGGATTTTTGTTACTTTTGTTGAAGTGCTTTTTATTTTTTTTATTTATAAAATGGCTTTCTTGCTAGGAGAAAGGAGATTGATATGTGCATGAATGAAGTATAAACAACCACAAAAATATTAATAATTGCTAAATAGAAATTACTCCTTCAAAATTTATTGTGCAAATAAAATGAAGTAAAATAGTCTGTAATGACCTATCTTGGCACTGAAGAAGAAATGAGGAAATGTATTTGTTTCATCTCACTGGTTGTAAAGACAGACAATGGGTGCAAAATGTTGCATATAATGTCATATCATTGTAATTGTTTGGTTTTGTATATTTTTCTTTGTTACAAGAAAGGACACAGTTAAGTGTGCAGAAAGGGGAACATGCACAGAAAAATGACTAGGAAATTAAAAACAAAAAGGCATCAATGAAATTTTTTTAAAAGAGAACTAGGGATGCTTAGCTTGGAAAAGAAAAGATTAAAAAGGAAGATGTTATCTGTTTTGAAGCATTTAAGGGGCTGTTGTGTGGAAAGGGGATTGGATGTTTTTACCCCTCCTGGGGGCAAAACTGGAAGGAGAAGAAATTACAAAGAAGCTAAGTTAGTCTATTGATTCACACTAAGCTTGTGCTTCATTTGGAATTGTTGTAAACCCTGAGAGACTACAACTCCCAGGACCCCCTTTCACAACTTCCCCCAACAACTCCCACTTCCTTTGTGGGAGGTGTTGGAGAAAGTATAAAGGAGAAAGTTTGGTACTTTTTCTCTCTTTCTACTCTGGAGGGTCTGCTCTTGAACCAGGAGGCTCTCAGATTCTGAGCTCTCTTTCTCTTGGCGCCTTTTTTCCCTTTCTCTCTACCTCCTAGTTTTTCCTAGACCTTCCCCTTTCTAATTTAAATAAAATCAATAAAACCTAGCTATTCTAAACCCTAAAGTTGCTCTCTGGTCTTTTATTTGAGCCCCAAAGGGCTCTGGTCAATTTCCCCATGCTGGAGCTGGGGACCCCAACCTTCCTTTCCCTTCCTCTACCTTCCTCTCTCCTTTCTCCCATTCCTCCAAATCTCCTACCTTCATCCCTTCACCCCCTCACACTTGCAAACCATTAAATGCCCCCTCTTACTTTTTTCATATGAACTATTACATAGTAGTCATCCAATATCTTTTTTTTTGTGATTCATTTTTTTTAACATTTATTAATATTCATTTTTAACATGGTTACATGATTCATGCTCCACCTTTCCCCTTCAACCCCCCCC
>NC_058133.1:152934415-152958496 GCF_016433145.1 Gracilinanus agilis | reverse complement strand
TCACTACAGAGAATTAAACATAACATTTCTCTACAAAGGAATACAGATAATTAGATCTCACTGAGGCCCTTAAAAAGGCAAATTTAAAAATTATAAGTTTTCTTTCTTTCCCCTCTGTATCTTATTTACCTTTTCAGGTTTCTCTCGATTTTTGTGGTTGGATATCAAACTTTCCATTTAGCCCCGGTCTTTTCTGTGCAAATACCTGGAATTCTTCAATTTTGTTGAATGCCCATACTTTCCCTTGGAAATATATAGTCAATTTTGATGGGTAGTTGATCCGTGGTTGCAGGCCCAGCTCTCTTGCCTTTCTGAATATTGTATTCCACGCCTTGCGGTCTTTTAGTGTTGAGGCTGCCAGGTCCTGTGTGATCCTGATTGTTGCTCCTTGATATTTGAATTGTTTCTTTCTGACTTCTTGTAAGATTTTTTCTTTTGCTTGGAAACTCTTGAATTTTGCAATGATATTTCTTGGTGTTTTCCTTTCTTGATCGAATGCCGCAGGTGTTCTATGAATCCTTTCAATGTCTATATTGCCCTCTTGTTGTAGGACTTCAGGGCAATTTTGCTGTATTATTTCTGTTAGTATAGAGTCCAGGTTTCTATTAATTTCTGGTTTTTCTGGAAGACCAATTATTCTCAAATTGTCTCTTCTAGACCGGTTTTCTTGGTCTGTCACTCTCTCATTGAGATATTTCATGTTTCCTTCTATTTTTTCAGTCTTTTGGCTTTGTTTTATTTGTTCTTGTTGTCTTGAGAGATCATTAGTTTCTACTTGCTCAATTCTAGCCTTTAGGGATTGATTTTCGGCTATAATCTTTCTGTTTTTGGCCATAATCTTCTGGTTTTCGGCCATAATCTTCTGGTTTTCGGCCATAATCTTCTGGTTTTCGGCCATAATCTTCTGGTATTCCTTTTCAATCTGGTCATTTCTTGTGTTCAATTTGCTTATCAGTTCATTTGGTTTCTGAGCCTCGCTTTCCAGTTGCAAGATTCTACCTTTTAAACTGTTATTTTCTTGCCAGATCTCTTCCATTTTCCTCAAAATCTCAGTTTTGAACTCTTCCATAGCTTGTGAGGAGTTTTCCTTATTTGGGGAGGGTCTGGATGGTTGTTTGTTCTCCTCCTCTGTTTGCTCGGTTGTCTGGATTTTCTCTGTGTAAAAGCTGTCGAGTGTTAAAGACTTCTTTTTTTTGTTATTATTCTTTCTCTTCTGAACTTCCTGTGACTGATTAGCCATCATTAGCCCAGCAGCTTCTCAGGTTTATCCTCGTGCTCAGTGTCTGTCAGAGATCTATTGGCTCCTGAGGTCTGAGTTCTAGTTTTTTCCAAGGTCAAGCCCCCTGGTGGCCTCCCTTGCTTGATCCTCTGCAGGAGGTTCCTTTACAAGTCTCAGGGAGCTACTTCCACAGTCGTATACCCGTCTGCACTGGTTCCCCACTTAGGCTTTAGTTCCTGGCTGTGTCTGCCTCCACCCACACCTCCACAGTGCCTGCGCTCTGCTCAGCCTGAGCTGTGCGCCCAGCGTCCTGCTCCCGCGCGCGCTCAGATTTGGGGTGCCTTTTTTGGCTTAATGGAGTCCTAAGTCTTGCTGCTCTCAGGAACAGGTCCCGGAGCTGCCAATGACTCGATGGGTGCCCCAAACTTGCTCTATTTCTTTTTAGCTGGCTTCGGAGCTACAGGTGTTGTGTGTGGAGGGGCTGGGGGTGGGGCGGTTGCTCAGCCCGCGATTTAGTGAGAGCCCTTTATAGCATGGAAATGCCTCGATTCCACGTACCTTCCACGCTGTGCCCTGTTGTGGGGTTCCTCCGTTCGTCTGGACTTGTTTTTATGTCCCCTTGAGGAGTTTTGTGTGTTTCGGTCAGGAGAGGTTAAGAGCTGCTTCTTACTCTGCTGCCATCTTAACCCCCATCCAATATCTTTTTATGCTTCTCTCTAGTCTTATGTTTGAAAGTCAGATTTTCTCTTCAGCTCTGGTCTTTTCATCAGGAATATTTGAGAGTCCTCAATTTCTTTAAATATCCACTTCCTTCCCTTAAGGATTATATTCAGTTTTGTTGGGTAGATTGCTCTTTATTATTATTACAAAAATTAATTTTTCCAGATTATATGTCAATACAATTTTTCAATATTTGTTTTCTGACATTTTGCAATCTATGCTCTCTTTCTCACTTTTACTACTGTTCCTTCTCCAAGAAGGCAGGTAATATTATATAGGTTGTACATATATTATCATATAATGCATATCCTATGTTTGTTAAGTTGTGAAACAAGACATATAGTGCTTACACTAGAGAGAAATTCATGAAGAAAATAGAGTAAAAAATGGATATTTTCAATTTACATTTGGACTCCATCTGCTCCTTCTATGGCAATGAATATCCTTTTTGTCATGAATCTCTTAGAGTTGTCCTAGATCCTTGCCTTGCTGATAATAACTAAGTCAATTCACTGTTGATCATCATACATTATTGTTGTTGCTGTGTACAATGTTCTCCTGGTTTTGCTTACTTCATTTTGTATCACTTCATGTATAAATTTTTCCAGGTTTGCGTGTGTGTGTGTGTGTGTGTGTGTGTGATTATCTTGTTTGACATTTCTTATGGCACAATGGTATCCCATTGCAAGTACATATCATAATTTGTTTAGCCTTTCCCCAATGCCCAAATGATGGGCATTGCTTCAGTTTCCAGTTCTTTACCACCACAAATAGAACTGCTATAAATATTTTTGTACAGATAGTTTCTTTTCCCCTATATTTAATTTCTTTGGGATACATATCTAGTAGTGATATTGCTATCAAAGGGTATGCACAGCTTTATGGCCCTTTGTGGTTCCAAATTGCTCTCCAGAATGGTTGTATTTGTTCACAGTTCTACCAATAGTGTATTTAGAGTCTCAATTTTTCCACAACTCCTCCAGTGTTTCTCATTTTCCTTTTTTGTCATGTTAGCCAGTCTGATGGGTGTGAGGTAGTATTTCAGAGTTGTTTTCATTTGCATTTCTCTAATCAATAATTATTTGGAGCATTTTTTCATATAACAAAAGAGTTTTAATTTCTTTTAACTGAAGTTTATCTGTTTATATTCTTTGGCCATTTATCAATTGGGAAATGCTTTATATTCTTATAAATTTGATGTATTATCTCTATATATTTGAGAAATGAAACCTTTGTCAGAGATTCTTGCTATAAAGATTTTTGCCCAGTTTGTTATTTGCTTTTTGATCTTGTTTGCACTGGTTTTGTTCATGTAGAAAAATTTAAATTGAATGTAGTCAAAGTTACCTATTTTATATCTCACAATAGTTTCTATTCCTTGTTTTGACCCAACTTATTCTTTTATCTGTAGGTCTGACAGGTAAACTATTTCATGTTCCCCTGATTTGTTTATGATATTGATCTTTATTTTGAATCATGTATCTATTTTGACTTTTTCTTGGTATGTGGTGTGAGGTGTTGGTCTATGCCTAATTTCTGTCATAATGTTTTCCAGTTTTCCCAGCAATTTTTGTCAAATACAGAATTCTTCTTCAAAAAGCTTGGATCTTTGGATTTGTCAAACACTATCTTACTCTGGTCATTTGCCATTGCGTGTTGAATGTCTAATCTTTTCTATTGGTCCTCTACTCTATTTCTTAGCCACTACCAGATTATTTTGATGGTTGCTGCTTTATAATACAGTTTGAAATCTGGTAAAGCTAAGCTACCTTCCTTCATATTTTTTAAATTAATTCCCTTGATATTCTAGGTCTTTTGTTCTTCCAGATGAATTTTGTTACTATTTTCCAAGTTCTATAAGATAATTTTTGGGTAATTTTGTTGGCATCGCACTGAATAAATTAGTTAATTTAGGAAGAATTGTCATTTTTATTATGTTGGCTCAACCTTGGATATAATATTCTTTATTGTAATCCTAGCTTCCTTTCCTTTCAGAATATCGTTTTCTAAGAACCTCCACTTCTTTAACATGGAAGCTACTAGATCTTGTGTGATACTAACTGTGACTCCTCAATTTCTAAATTATTTCTTCCTAGTTGATTGTAATATTGCCCTCTTGGCTTGGGAACTCTGGAATATGGCTATAATATTCCTAGGAATATGATGTTTAGCCACTTTTTTAAAAAAAATCACAGCTTTTGGGTGGTCCAATAAGTCTAAAATCATCTCTCCTTGATCTATTTCCCAGAGGTCAGTTGTTTTTTTCTGATGTGATATTTCCCATTTTATCCTATTTTTTCCATCCATTAGAGTTTGTTTTGTGGTTTCTTGATGTTTCATGAAGTCATTAACTTCCATTTGTTCAATTTAAATTTTTAAGAAATTTTTCTATAGTGAAATTTTGTACTTCCTTTTCCATTTGGTTTATTCTGCTTTCTAAGAAGTTCTTTTCTTCAGTGAATTTTTGCACCTCCTTTACCATTCTCTTTTCACATTTTTCTTGCATCGTTCTCATTTTTTCCTACCAATTTTTTTGTCTTTTACTCATCTTTTTAATTCTCCCATGATGGGCTTAGATCTGATTAGAATTTTTCTTTGATGCTTTACTTGTAGCTGTTTTCTTATTCTGATTTTAAGTCTTTGTCTTCCTTGTCACCATAGAAGCTTTTTATGGCCAAGTTCTTTTTTTCTTGTTTATTCATTTTTCTATTCAAATCATTCTCTTTGAACTTTATGTTAAAGTTTAATGCTGGTCACCTGGGGTTGGGGAGGCACTGTCCCAAGCTTCAGTCTTTTTTGTGTTACTTTTTTTTCAGAGCTTATTCTAAGAGTCTGGAAATTTTCATTGTTTCCAATGTGGTATGATCCTGTAAGAGATATATCATTGCTCTCCTGGCCTATCCTCTAGTCTTTACCCAGAAAGGGTTCCTGCTCCCCTAAAGCAATAATTGATAGTGCCATTCCTAGAACTATAAGCAGGTCTCCTGCTCTCCTGCAGCCACAAGCACTAGTGGTTCTCTTCACCTTAGGACCAGGGCTCCTGCTCCTGTGATTGACCATAAGAGCTCTTCTTTACCCTGGAGCTATAACCCAGAATTACTTATGAGTAACAGAGCTGCCAGTCAAAGATAACTTTATCTAGTACCACCAAAAGGTCCCAAGGTTAAGAGCTCTTCAAGCTACTGCAGCTTCTACCATCACAGCCATCTCTAAGGCCCACAACTTGTGTTGCTCCCATGCTCCAGGCCAGCTGCCACACAGTGTCACAGACATCTGCCTCCTATCTTCAGTTCTTTCTCATCCAAAAATCATTCTTCTTGGCTGATAAACAGCAACAAAATAAGATTTGAGTGGCTAGGTCTTCTCTCTATTATCAATTATTATCATTTCATCTACTTAAAGAAATGAGTCAATCCTTTCTTTGATTCTCCCTTTCTTTGCCCAACATAACTTTCAAAAAAACCCTTTACAAAGATAAAGTTCCAAGTTTTTGGAACAAGAATTTGCTATTTGGTAAAAATTGTTGGGAAAACTGAAAAGCAATTTGGTAAGATTTAGATCAATATCTTATGCTACTTGCCAAGATAAGACTCAAATTGATACATGACCTAGATATAAAAGGAGATGTTATAAACAAATTAGAACAGAGAATATATTACCTATAAGACTTATGAATAAGAGAAGAATTTATGAATAAACAAGATATGGAAAGCATTGTGAGATATAATATGGATAATTTTAATGCATTAAATTGAAATGGTATTATTCAAATAAAACTAATGTAGTCAAGATTAAAAGAAAAAGCAATAAGTTTGGGGAAAATTTTATAGATAGTTTCTTGGATAGAGGTTTTATATCTAAAATATATAAAACTTGGTCAAATATGTAAGAATATGAGCCATTCTCCAATTGATAAATGGTTAAAAGATATGAACAGATAATTTTGGATGATGAAATCAAAGCTATATATAACTATATGAAAAAAAAGTTCCAGGTCATTCTTGATTAAAGAAATGCAAATGAAAACAACTCTGAGATACCATCTCACACCCGACAGATTGTCTAACATAGCAAAATGATGCATGTTGGAGGGAATATGGAAAAATAGGGACACTAATACATGGCTGGTGAAATTGGGAACTGATCAAGCCATTATGGAAGGCAACATGGAGTTATACTCAAAGAGTTATAAAATTGTACATACGTTTTGAACCACTTTTCAGTTTATTTCTGAAGGTGATCATAGGCTGTAAAATATTTACAGTAACTCTTTTTGGGGTGACAAAGAACCAGAACCTGACAGGATGTTCATTAATTGGGGAATAGCTAAACAAATTGTAGCATATGATTATAATGAAACTTTATTGTGCCATATGAAATGACAAACAAGATGATCACAAAAATCCTTAAAAGACTTCTATGAAGTGATTCAAAGTGAGGTGAACAGAACCAGGAGGTCACTGCATACAATAACAATAATAACATATGATGATCAATTGTGAATGACAATTTTTTAAACCCTTATCTTCCATCTTGGAGCAATACTGTGTATTGGCTCTAAGGCAGAAGAGTGGTAAGGGATAGGCAATGGGGGTTAAGTGGCTTGCCCAGGATCACACACCTAGGAAGTATCTGAGGCCAGATTTAAACCTAGGACCTCCCATCTCTAGGTCTGGGTTTCAATCCACTGAGCCACCCAGCTTCCCCCAGTGACAACTATTTTCAACAAGACAAGGGTCCAGAATAACTCCAAGAAACTCATAATAAAAAAGAATATCCACTACCATAGAAAGAGCAGAGGGAGTCAAAATGCAGATTGAAACATATTATTTTTCACTTCATTTCATTTCCTTAATGAATTTTTCTCTAGTGTAAGCAATATGTGTCTTGTTTCACAAGATGAAGAACAAGGAAATATGTATTACATTATACTATATGTACAATCTATATCATATACCTGCTTTCTTGGGTGGGGAAGAAAGGAAGGATAGAGTATGGTGGGAAGAAGGAGCTGGATCTTTGGACATAGCTAGTATGAGAATTTGTTTTTCTTGGATGAGCATATTTATTTTAATTTATTACATATTTTTAATAAATGAGATATATTATATTATTATGTTACATATTATATTGTTATATATAAAAAATAAAAACAAATGGTAATTTAAAAAACCCAAACCTTTCTATTACCCTTAGTTTTCATCCCCAACTTAGACTTTATAATCTTTTGTGTTCTTAATCTAAAAGGACCATGCCAAAGTGTATTCAGTTTTAGTTATCTGACCTTCTTCCTTTTTGTGTCTAAAAAAATCCGAGTTGGTTTAGGAGTACTGAGTATATCCATGTCAATCTCTTTAACTCACTTCTCTTTTCTTCTTCATCAGAATTGCTTCTCTTTGTATCTTCAGAATTTAATTCTCGAAAATTTCTACAATTTTCCTGTATTAACTTCTGTAGAATTTAGTCTATGATATCCTTTGTATTACTCATCCCCAATCTTTGGTAATCTGCTCTTCAAAAACCTACAGTACATATCAAACTATGTCCACCTTTCTTTAATTTAAGGGTAATCCACCCAAGTAACCAATTATACCTCCCTTTTCCTCTGGCTTCCTAGCTTTTCCTTAATAATAAAATATGGAACAGACCAAACATTAGTCCAGAGGTTCAAATTTTCCCCAGTTTTACATGTTGCCCCAAAGTCAGAGAGAGGCTGATGGTCCTCATTAGATTTTAGCGCAAAAACTACTGCCATTTTGCTCCAGAGATCAACTGTCCAGCAGTCTTGATTATGCTGATACTCAGTGGATATGGTACTTGAGTTAGACATTAAGAGATAGGTAGGATTCAGATAGACAGGAAGCTTGGATGAAAACATTCTCTCTAGTCAACAAAAACAATGCAGTACCAAGTGGAAGGCACAATGATTAAGAGTACTGTGAGTACAATGTAGGAGCAGAGTAGAAGAAAATGTTTTCTGTGTGGAGAATGTATATTGGTTAAATGACTTGCCCAAGGGCATCTAGTGTGCTCATGGCAATCAAACAACAAATAATTATTGAATACCTACTGAAATGATCAGAAAATGACTTCAGAAAAACCTGGAAAGACCTATATGAACTGATGCAAAGTGAAGTGAGCAGAACCAGAAGAACCTTGTACATGGTAACCGCAATATTATATGATAAACATTTATGAATGATTTAGCTCCATGTTGGTGAACCTATGGCATGTGTGCCAGGTGGGGGGCTGCTCTCTGCCTACTCTCATCACCTGCCCCTCTGCCCAGCAGCCCAGTGAGAGTGCTTCCTCCCTCCCCTGTCTTTTGAGGTAAGGCAGAGGACTCATATTTGGTGTGAGGGCTACAGTTTGGGCGCTTGGTCTCTAAAAGTTTCATTATCAATGATTTAACTATTCTTAACAATACACAGTGATCCAAAAAAAATCCTCAAAGACTCATAATGAAAAATGCCATCCATCTCCAAAGAAAGAACTGATGGAGACTGAGACATACTATATTTCACTTTATTTCCTCAGTTTTGTTTGCTCGAGTTCTCTTTTACAAAATGTAATATAGAAAGATATTTTATATTATTACACATGAAAAATCTATATCATATTACTTGCCATTTCAGGAAAGGGAGAGGGAAAGGGAAAGAAGAAGGGAGGATAAGAGGGGGTTCAAAATTGAAAAAAAGAGGTTAAAATTGTTTCATGTGATTGAGGGGGAAATTATTTTTATATAAAAAACACTGTGTGAAGTGTTGGGTATACAAAGACAGGCAAAAACACGATCCCTGCCATTGAAGAATTCACATTCTAATGAGGAAGGCAACATGCAGAATCTGGAATATTGAAGAGCAACACTATACAGCTTTGAAAAGCAAGGTCATACTATGGAAAGAATGATGGATTTGGAATCAGAAAACCTGGCTTCAAATCTAGCTCTATCCCTTCCTACTATAAAGCACTGAGAAACTCACTTCAATCTCTATTTATCTCATTGTCCTCATTTCTGAGAAGAGAAGGTTGGAATAGGTGACCTGTTAGGTCCCATCTACCTCTAAAACTACAATCCAATGACTCATTAGACCCACAAGAAACTATTTCAAGAAGAGACATGCACCTTCCTTAAGGAGCAGACTGGTCATTCTCAGAGGGAATAAAGTCCTTCACGGTTCACTCTTCTTTCTCATTGTGCTTTTACTGTTTGATGTTCTTTGAATGCTTTGGGGAAATAGGGAATACTTGGTATCAATTAAAACCAGAGTAGTACTTGGATAACAAGCAGACACAATTAGAGAGCCAACAGGTGCTGAATAGCATCCCAGGATGAAAATTTGGAGATCACCCGCAGTCACAACTATGAGCCACCAGATGGTGCAAGAAAACCATAATGACTGAAAAGGGCTTTATTCATCATTGTCCCAGCTGTGTCTGTTGGCCCTTAGGAAATGTGTTACTGTGACTCATTTCGTGTAGAGTGCCCTACAACATTTTTTTTAACATTAGAAAGCTTTGCTTAGAGTATAGCATGCAAAACACCAAACACCAAAGTGCACAGCAGCTGTACTCTTGAAGTTGAAGGGCCTTATGGACCTTCTGTCGGCAATAGTCTCCCTTTTTTAAAAGAAACTCAAACTGAGTCTTTCAGTGGAATTTTGTCCATACTGGAAATGGAAGAAGAAAGCACAGAGCTTCCATTTTGTAACCCACAATGCTGCTGAAATACAATATCCTTGGGTGGGGGGAAGAGAGAATCTACAGGATTATTTATTTGGACAACTGAATTTTTGGCATAAAAATGA
This sequence comes from Gracilinanus agilis, assembly GCF_016433145.1. NCBI lineage: Eukaryota > Metazoa > Chordata > Mammalia > Didelphimorphia > Didelphidae > Gracilinanus > Gracilinanus agilis. The sequence continues at coordinate 152,948,749 of NC_058133.1, read as the reverse complement.
GATGTATAAACAATGTTAGGTGGATGACTCTTACGTCACATACCATACCAGTGGTGCATAATGTATTACACAATGCTGAGAGCACTGGCCTTGAAGAGTTAATTATGTTATTTGTGCCATTGGGACAAGATAGACAGTACATTTTTTGGTGGTTACTGCTTGCCTTGAGTGGTGTTTTGAGCCATAAGGCTGAAGGCCAAATGACTAGGGCCACCCAAGAAGTGAAATAATCCTCTAGAAATGTATTGCCTGGAGTGGAAATGAAAGTAAGGAGAATAGTTATTCCAATGCATTTGCTGAGTATTACTTACAGTCATTCAGCCCAAAGTTTGTTTGGCTTCAACCATTACAAATCTCAGATTTGGTTGCTACTAAGTAAATTCCAGGAAATTATAAAATTGAGCAATTTGAAATTCCATTCTTGTCAACTCTACTTCATATACACTAAAGAGATAACCAATCATCAAGTTCCATTCTTACTTCCAGTTCTAAAAGCAATAAATAATTAATAACTTCTCCTTTGAATTGAAAGCCAATTTTATTGGGTGGCTTATTCTTGTAGAGAGCCTCAGAAGAATGGAAGAGTATATTTCTTTTTTTTCATCTTGTCTTTTTCTTTTTTAAGCAGCTGTTACAGCAGCAATATTCCAATTATACCATGTCTCTATAAATTTTTTACCCATTAGAGACCTGCATGGATAAAGAAAATTTAAATCTTTTGTTGAAAGAGAAAATCTTTCATTTATTAATTTTAAATGTAGTAATATCTTTTGTTATTACACCATCTTCATTTTCAAATATATACTTCCCCTTTTCCCTAGTCAATGAGCCAATCCTTGCACCAGAAAATAAAAAAGAAAGAGGAAAAAAAATTTCAGCAAAACTAACCACATATCTGACAGCACATGTTCCATATGCCTCATCCTCCACTTCCACAAAGAAGAGAGAAATATGTTTCCTCATTTTTTTTCCTGGGCCAAGTTTGTTTATAATAATTGCACTTGATCCAGTTGCAGTTTTTTTTCCTTTCCATTACATTGTGGTAGTCATTTTATATATTATAATACTGGTTCTCCTTCCTTTACTTTGTATTAGTTCATTAAAGTCTTCTGGTAATTCTCTGAATTTGGGGCATACAACATTCCTTTTATTGTATTCAGGTATCACAATTTATAGTCCCCAGTTGATAAGCTTATGCTGTATTTCTAGTTGAAAGAGAAAACTATTTAGAATCCAGAAAAATGTGAAATCAGCCACAGTTTCAAGTCCCAGGCCTAAAATCAATAGGACTGTGCCTAAAGTAAATCAGGCAATGATGTTGAGAGAAATGTAATAAACTCTTCTGTTTCCTTTTTTTAGATTTCATGGGAAAAATAAATTTGTAATGGAACAATAAATGTATATTACAGGCAAGAAGCACACAGCAAGTCAATGATAAAAACAAAAATAGAATCAACTTCTGTGCAACTCTAGCAGACCTACAACAAGCATATGGCGATGCTCTCTTGGTCTAGTGAAAAGGGGAATTGATTCCTCAGGGGAGTGGTTAAATAATAATTTTTAAAAAGACAATTATTGGTGGAGTTGTCTCTGAATATCTTGTAGACAGTTTTTGAAGGCATAAAAATAATTTTGTTATTTTAACATATAATATATAGTGTTTTGTTTTACAAAGCCTATATATAAATAACATAGAGTGCTTTAAGTTTTACAAAGTATTTTACATATGTTATATTTAATTTTCATAACAATTGTATGAGAAAGGTGCTATTATTATCCCCATTTTACAGATGAGGAAACTCATCTCTATTTTTTTCCCCAAAGAATATTTTCCATGAACAAGAATGCCATTTACTCAGAACCTATATTATGGTACCATGAAAAGTATCTTTGACTTGGGTCAAATCACTTACCTTCTCAGCATCCTCACTTGTAAAATGTACTTATTGAACTCAATGATGTCTAAACTTGCTCCCAGCTTGAAAGTCAAAATATTCTATGTCTTTTAATCTCATCATCATAGAATGTCAAAGTTGGCAATCTCAAGCATCATTGACTGAACCCATTTCTGAACAAAAGTTCCTTTGATCACATCCCCCCACTTGTCCCCTTTCCCAAAAAAAGCAATTATGCAGCCTCTGTTTGAATATCGCTAGTGATGGGAAACACTACCTGAGACAACCCATTCCATTTTTGGACAAATCTGATTTGTAAAGATTTTCCTTCTGTGGAGACTAAAGCTACCTCCCTGAAACTTTGACCTTTTGCTATTAGTTCTACCCTGTGGGACTAAGCAGAACAGAGATACTGTCTCTTCAATTTGATAACCTTTCAAACATTTGAAAACTGTTATCATGTTCCTTTCTAAGTCATCTCTTCTCCAATCTAAACATCTTTTGTTCTTTCAAGTGACTTTGCCTTGAAAGGGCAAGAGGGAAGTGATTAGGCATTTATATAGCCCCTACTATGTGTTAGCCACTGTGCTAAGTGCTTTACAGATATTATTTCTTTTAATCCTCACATGATCCTGTGAGATTATTCTGTTATTATTATCATCCTCATTTTACAATTTAGCAAATGAGGCAAACAATAGTTAAGTAACTTGGCCATTCACAAAGCCAGTAAGTATCTGAGGTGAAATTTGAACTCAGGTTTTCTTAACTCCAGACCCATTGCTCTTGTCCCCTTACCATCCTAGCTGTGTTTCTCTGAATACATCTGAGTTTATCTATGTAGTAGTTTTAAAGGACTTCAGAGAGCCTATCTCCTCATACTCACCAGGTTCCAGAGAAGTGAATAATGGTAAGAATCATCATTCTTGTTTTACCAAAAAAGAGAAACTGAAGTATAGAGAAGATATAACCTACCTGAGGCCACACAACAAGTCAGTGGTAGAGCTAGAAATAGAATCTACATCAATCTTCCAGTGAACCTCATTTCTCCATGTTCTTGCTACCTCACAAGTTTCTTGTCATGACTAGCTCTGTGTAAATTTGGTAAAGAAACCCAAAACCAGGTTTCAGTTTTCAATATATACCGGAAACTTGGCCCTACATCACTAAAAAGTTCACTGTGGTTTGTGAACCTTTCAAACAAATGGGGCCAAGTTTCTGCCATGTCCCTACTCCCACCAGTGCCAAAGAAGAATTTATGGGTTTGAGTGTGAACCAGGTAAAATTCCATAGCCTCAACATTGCCAAATTCAGGGGTTGCAAATTGGCTTGGAATGAACCTGGGAAACTGGGAGACTCAGTGAATCAAAGCTGCAGAGTTTCTCTCAGATCAAGTTATGAAATAATTTGGGGCAGAGAAAGAAAAGGAGCGAATGATTTAAGAGGTGTGCATATTCATTTGCAAATGAAATTATGGAAGCTGCTAGCGAGATTTATATTGGTAATTAAGTGATTATGTCTGTGTAAAGCTGCTTGAGTTGGAATTCCTGTAAGATTCTGAAGGGACTAAGGCCCTTTTGAGAAATGTTGTTATTGTTTAGCACTTTCGGAAGCAGTTTATTTTTATATAATGCCTTCCAGTTGCTAACTAGTTTCACAAAATGTGTTCTGGTGAGGTAGGTCACTAGGCTAAACCATTTGGGCTTCCCCCAAAGACTCATTACATTGGACCAGCTCCCATTGGGTAGGGAAGAAAGAACAAGGACAAGGAAGGAGTCTTCTTTTGGCATGGTGGATTAGAAGATCAGATATTTTGGAACTGTTCTATTTTATCTTGAATCATGAATGCCTCCACTGATCAATTATCAACATAATAAGATTGTCAAGTGAAATAAAATCATTCATTCCTGATCTTATGATCTTATAGCGAACATATTTTCGGCTTACTCTTTGGAGCAAAGCTCCTATATTTTCCCCTCAGCGATCTGAGAGGTAACCCTGAATGGTGGCAATATCTTTTCCCTGTTGCTATTGGCTCAAGACATCCACCATTTGTATTTCTTCCATCGTTAGGTTCCAGGCTCTAGCACCCAAGTTCCATTTAACCATCTAACATTAGCTTTTACAAAGGGACAACTACTTAAAAGACATGAACAAAAACAGACATACAAACATTTCCCCCCTAATACCTCAGGGACATACTTTCTCCTATATCTTTTTGGTCTCTGGAGGAAATAGACTAAACTTAATTCTGTTCTTATGTAGTATGGGTCCCACCAAGATCATGTTCAAAGGAAGCATCCTTACCAGATGAGTCCTTGTCTCAACCATGGCTAGACCAAAGGTCACTCTTTGCTCCTTAGGGCATTGGCACTGTGCCAGCTCTGGAAACTGATAGGATCCCTAAGTTATTAGACCCCTAAGTAAAGGAATCATAGTACATTGAATAGGACAAAGTGACCTGGGGATGAACTGAGAGACGTCTTGTGTACTATATCCCTGGAAACTCCAGCAGAAGAGATGTCATCTTGTGTATGTTTTCGTGTATCTTATAGATACCTGAATTGTCTAATCACCGTGTACCCAATAGATCAGTGGTTCCCAAACGTTTTTGGCCTACTGCCCCCTTTCCAGAAAAAATATTACTTAGCTCCCTGTTAATTAATTTTTTAAAGTTTTAATAGCAATTAATAGGGAAAAAAATGCACCTGTGTCCATCACTGCTTCCCTGGATCACTGCAGCACCCACCAGGGGGCGGTGGCGCCCACTTTGGGAATCACTGCAATGGATCAGTACCTTGATAGGACACATTTTTCTCCTCAAGACTCTCTGTGATTGGCTGTCTGTTACTATGAAAATATTGCCTGTAACTATGTGGATGGATATGTTTGGGTAGCAACCCAGCTGCCTATAAATATCATCACCTGCCTCCATAAAGCTGCCATTGGTGCCATTTGATTGCCATCAGCCCTCCTGAGTCTGTCTGCCTTCTTACCCCTTGGGACTCCCAACAAGGTGGTCCTTGACAGGAAACCAGACTCTGGAATGCTAGTGTACTTTCCTGACCTTCAGATCTCATAATATTGGACGTGCCAGTTACTTTCATATAAAAGGAATAAAAGGAACGGCCAAATATTGAGGCCTATTTCTTGAGTCCCCACGGCCTTGGAAGGGCAAAAAGACAAAAAGCTTTCCCTTTACAGTGTTGTCTCCCACTAGATGCTGTGAGCAAAAGAATCGCACTAACAGGGTGAGATTCAAATGAGAGTAACCAAAAGGGTCGAGGCCAAAACTTACAAACCTTTTTGAATACTTCTGCATTCAATCAAAGAACCTTCTCTTTACCACATGGTCAGTAAACCAGAACCAGTTACAGAATGTCCATATGCATTTTCCAGGCTCTCTAAGACACACATGCCCCCATGAATCTCAAGGAAGTGGGTTCTTAACCACACTATTCAGATGCCATCCATGGCACCCTATGCATATGGCAGGCCCCCATTATAATCTACTCCACAGACAATTTGAAGATATCACCGTGCCCATTAGACCTACACAAATATGTATATATGTATGTGTTTCTTATACAAGGTAGTTCAAAGTCTTAAAACCACACAGACTTTTGGGATACTCTTCCCACACACACATTATCTATCAATTTATTGAATATGTATGTATGTGTATACATACATATCCATCTCTATAATTTATATTTAATATACATGTATAATATATAACACAATACATATTTAATATGTACATATTTGTATGTTTTAGTTGTCATGTGTATATACATGTATATTTTATTTGTATATTATTTTATGCATATATACTATTAGGTGGTACAATGGATAGAGCCCTGGTCTTGGAATTACATATCTTTATGTAATGTGTGTGTGTGTGTGTGTATGTGTGTGTGTGTGTGTGTGTTCAAATGACATTCTGAGATTTCTGAGAGATAACTCTGGGTGGCAGCAACATGGGCTAAAATTTTTCTTAAAAGAGAGTGAGTTGGGCAGTGAGAGAATTGTCTTTCTATGTGGGCCAGATTCAATCTCGAGGACAACCCCTCCCAAAATTCACTCTCTTGGTTGCAGTTCAGAGCTTATGTTACCTTCACTCAGTTGTTACTGGGGAATCTCAGGATGTCACTTAAATAATGCTCATGTCTAAATCTTCATAAATCTGAACAAAAGAGCCCCCAGTTTCTTTGCAAGCACTCAAAGTAACAACATATCCATCATAGAATAGTTTGTATTCCAATCTAAAGAAAATACAGAAAAGGCATCAAGAACTCATGCTAGCCCGTTCAATGTAAAATTTCCCCATCTTTTGAGTTCTATATTCCCTCCAGAATTCCAAAGTTCTCTATTCCCATTGCTTTATCATTTGGTTTATACTCCTCTCAGAAGAATTTAGGATTCGCAGGGAAGCAATTCCCCCAAATTCTAGAGATGACAGTTTTGTCTAAGAAATCCATATATAGGCATCTAGGCAAACCATATACCAAAGGGGACTTGGAACACTTTCTGGGAAACAAAAGATAACATGTGTGAATTGCTTGGGATAAGCAATACTTTTGATATGGTTTCATTTTGTGAAAGCATTTGGTCATGCATGTGTGCTTCTACAGACATTAAGCTAACTAAAAAAGACTGAGCTTGACCAGATGAAACTGGATGGAGCTGGTTTTCTGACCTTCAGTTAGTTCTCTGTCAGTTGAGTACTGGATTTCATGTCATACACATGTGTTTAATTGATCTCTTTTGTTGTATTTTTAGTTTTGTGGTTTTTAAAAATGGGTATTACTCCAAGGAAATTTGCAAAAGTTATGGCTCTTAAAGAGCATAGTTTTATGACTACTAGAGTACTAGCAGTGGCGGTTGGTAAGGAGAAGTCAAATTTTCAAGGAACTGAAGCCCAAACTATAATAGCATCACTCCCAATGAAGAACAAAGAGTAGTTGAAAATCCAAAGAAAACCAACAATAACAAAAAAATCATCACATCCAATAACTGACAGATGATGGTGGCTAAAATATCCTAATTAATACTCAGAAAAAAATTTAGACCCTCAGAGGGTCTCAGCAAGTGTAGTTGCTATTGATTCTTTTGCAGTATGGCTTAAGTTTATTAAATTTAGAGGAAGAGTAAGACCAGTTTGAACAAGGAAAAGTAGCTGCTAACCATTTATATGAAGCAAAAGTTCTGGTCATGAACAAGTCAATACAAATACTAGACTGAATATTGGGAAAATGTAACTTTTACTGATGAAACTTCCTTTTTCATTTTGGTATATACCAAAACTATTTTGGGGGAGTCTATTTAAGTATGTAAGTTTGGGGCATTTTTATCAGTCTCTAAAACATTCATCCAAAAAATATTTTGGGAATTTTGTGTTTCCAGTGAACCTGAAATTCCTGCCCTCATTAGAAAAAATATGAATATATAAAATATAAAGAAAGACAAACATGATACAATGGAAAAAACATTGTTCCAAAATTACAAAAATTCCCAAATAGAAATGGAATACTGTTATATAGTCTTGCATCATGCCATATGTCACAAAAGGTAAAGACATGTAGCCAAGAGAGGGAGATAAATGCGCTGCAATGGCCTGTGAACCCTTCTGATTATAACCTATGGAATATAATCAAGGCTAAATTTGTTCTATTCATTAACAAAACTATGGTTTAATAATGAAGGAAGAAGTATGTCAAACTCTTCTGAATTTGATGCCAAATAGCAAAAAAGAGAATACATTGCCTTTTAAAAGATGTTAAAAGGTTTAAGGTTTATTTTATGTCAATATACTTATTTTTATTGTAACTAATTTCTACTTTACCATATACATATAATAATCACTATCTAAACTTGTATGGTTTTTTCTTTTAAATATCCAGTAAATAGTCACGACAATAGGTCCTATAGAAATTTGGGATAGGAGGCAAATACTGAGGGCTAAACCTGAAGGGAAGATTTTATGAAGGAACTGAAAGTCAAATCAGACCTTAAAAAGAAATTTGTGTAGCCAATGGAAGAGTTACTGATGAGCTGAATCCCCAGAGCTAAGTTGACTACATCTTCTTCTCTTGGTTTTAGGAATATTCCTAACCTATCCAGGAGACTCTCTAATGCTCTTGGCTCAAGCCTCTACTGGTGTGCGGTTCTTCAAGATTATTAATTAAAATTCAATTTAGTTAGCCAGCCTTCAGTAGCTTTTAGAAAGGAGTATTTACTAAAATTGTATAATAAGTACATTTGTGCCATTAAGGTGGTATGATTAGGACAAATATAGTCTATGACACTTTCTCCTATAAGTACATATGGAATCCAGGGTAAAGAGAGCTAAAGCTTAGAGAATACATACATGTGGTCAGTGTGTAACTCACACAGCTTCTGGTTGCTCAAAGTTCTTTTCTCCCTCTTATGAGATTCTCAAGAATCCTTAAGTATGGTTAATCTCTATCCCGTTTGTCCTTGACTCCCAACACAGACGCTTCTGTCAATTGATATAGGGATGCCATCAGGACTCTGATGAGAATATGTGAAGTCCATTATCCCAGGATCATCTTCCTATCCAATCCTTCCTCACCTCTGAATCATAGAATATCTTGTCCTTCAAAACACGACTCCAAAATGGGGTCATGAAAAGCCAGAAACAACAGCAACAACTGAAAAACAAAAAGAATACGTAGGATAGATATGAAAGGAGTAGTAGGAAATAAGGTTACAATGGCAGAATAATGCAGGACAGCTAGGTGGTACAGTAGATAGAGACCTGGGCCTGGAGTCAGGAAGATTTCATCTTCCTGAATTAAAATCTAGACACATACTTACTAGCTGTGTGACCCTGGGCAAGTCACTTAATCCTGTTGGGATTCAGTTTCCTTACCTATAAAATGAGCTGGAGAAGGAACTGGCAAACCACTCCAATATCTTTGCTAAGAAAACCCCAAATGAGATTACAAAGAGTCAGACATGCCTGAAAGAACTGAACAACAATGTAATGTAATATAACTTGTCTGGACCTCAATTTCCTTATAGTATAAGGAAGAGAATGTGTTTTATCAGGAGTTCTTAACCTGGATCCTGTGGGTTTTTTAATTAATATACAATAACTAAATATTATATTTTATAAAGTTTAACGGGAATTTTGGGAAATACTAAAGGACTTCTGGGGGATGAAGTCCAAAGGTTCAAAATCTCCATTTATGCAATCCTATGAACTTATTTTTAAAAACATAATTTGATTCCTGTATTTCCATATAATCAGTTCCCTTTGTAATCCTATGTATTTTGTTTTGTGCATTTATAAATATTATTCTGAAATGTCATAAAATCCCTCCTTTTCTTCAAGATGCAGTTCAGGTACTGCCTCCTAAAAGAAGCCTTTCCGGATTTCCCCAATTGATAAGGCCATCATTCCAAGCCACTTTGTTTTTAACTACTTTATATTTGTTTTTATTTATTCCCCTTATATTTATCCTGTATATACTTATATAGAGATACTGGATAGAGAATTGTTCTCAGAGTCAGAATAAGGGATGGAATTAAACCACCCACCTCTTTTTAGCCATAATACCATAAATAGATGAGATCATAGTGGTTTTATAGACTATTTACAAACAAGTTCTTTGAATTGGAGCAGTGTTGCAAAAGAATCATGTTTGTATAGATTGAGGAACCGTAGTCACACCTCAAGGGCTGTCCATAAATTACCAAACTAGTTAGAACTGGATTCATTTCAGAAGTTGGACCAAGGGGTACCTTAGTTAAACTCATCACTTCTAATCTCATCACCACACTGCTAGCTCAAGCCTTGATTGACACCACTTCCTTGGCCTCCTCTCTCCTCTAATTGGAGGACTAGAGGGTAGAGTTCTAAATTCCTCCCAATGCCCTCTTTTATAAAGAGAAGATACTGGACTCTATGATCCCTTCATTCTGCATCTGCTTCTCAGATTCCATGGAAAAAGATGTTGCCTGCCAGGGAAAACCACTTAATGTCCTTTCCTACCTCCTTTTTCTTGTGATCCCTCTTTCCTCCTCTCCATTTAGATGTAACTTCTTTGGGGAAAGAGTTTGTTTTTTTTAATTATTTGTATCCCCAGTACTTAGCACAGTGTCTGGCACATAGTTGGTACTTAATAAATGGTTATTCAATTGGATTTCCAGAGCATCTCTGAGGTGAAAACTCCTGGACCTGGGGGTAGAATAGGGGATGAGGGGAGGGGGTTAGAGAAGGTTGGAGGGAGGTCTCAGGTTATCCTTTGGAAAGACTTTAAGAAATCTGAAGGATTTTGAACTTCCCATAAGTGTCTTCGACAGATTCTGAGATCAGCTGACGGCAGAGTCTGCACTGAGAGCCAAAGACAGGTAGATTCACCGTGCTTAAGGGGGAACTTCTTAAGCACCCTACAAATGAGAAAAAAGAATTTCCAATAATCAAACACTGTGAAATACCCTTTTGCCACATGTCCCCTTTAACCTTGGCCTATAAATTCTTCTGAACTCTACATTTATCTGTAGGATTTATGCTATCCCAATTGTGGGAGAATTTTGTAGTATTACCTTAGAAATTACTCCTTTCTAGTAGTTATTTAAAGTTGGCAGACTAACTGTATTCTTAACTGATAATCTTGGGGGGAAAGTACACTAGTGACACCTTGAACATTAGAGAGTCATCCCTGCTTGATTCCTCAAAGGTATCTCTATAACACTGAACGGAAGATGGAGCCAATTCCAGGGACCTGAGGCTCATCTGCTAGAAGGGGATTAAAATAGGAATTCTCAGAGTTTACATGAGCTGTATCACATTGACTTGTGTTCAAGGCCTGCCTCTGACACATATTGGGTGTATGACTCTGGACAATTAACCTCATGGTGCTCTAGGTAGCTGTCTAAGGCTCTAAGTTGTAGAGATGGTATCACCCTGCATTAGCAGAGTAAATGTCCTCATTCAGGAGATCTCTAAACTCAACATTGCTCCATTTCAAATGACTTGTTTATAAATAGTCTAATGTTTATGATCTAACCTCATTATGTTATGAAGGTTAAAGTGGGGTGAGGTGATTTCATTCCCTCTCTTACACCAACTCTGAGGCCATCTCTCTATCCACCATACCAAGCTGCCTCTCTAAAAATAAAGTATAAGCAGAATAAATATATAAAACATTGAAAATAATAATGATAAGATGTTGAAACAAAAAGTGGCTTGAGAGGAATAACCAGCAGTTGGAGAGATCAAGAAGGGCTTTATGGAGGAAGCAGTGCTTGAACTTTGTCTCAAAGAAAAGGCGGAATTAGAGAGATAAATATCTACACATATCATATATAGGCATACAGATACATACATACAAAAATGTGTTTATACTTATTGTTTTTCCCTAAGCCCCCTGTTTCATTCTTTGTATTTGAATCCCAGCACCTAGGCTTAGTACTTCTGACTGATTGTTTGATAATGGTAGGGATTGTTTCATTTCTGTCTTCCAGCACCTACTAAAATACCTGGCACATAGTAGGTATGTATTAAAGGCTTGTTGATTGATTAACTGTCACTGACTCAAACTGGAATACTGGGGATACCATGCCTCTTCTAAAACCTCAGATAATATGATTTGAAAATCAACCTATAAAATGTGATTTGAAAAGCAACAAAAAGTTATGCCAGCCTTTACACTCCAATCTCTCCTTCCTCCAATCCTTCTATATGCAAATACATCCTGGAGGCCATGATGCTCTTCCTGGCTATCTATCCTAAAATTCCACCATTACATGCAAGTAAGGAAAAGCACTATCTGCAGGCCACTATTCAAATTGTATCACCTAGCAAGTGAGGGAGGATTCTGGAGAAGAGAGAGTATGTCTCAACTAGCTTTTCTTTCATGACTGCCACCCAGTTGATCTGTCATCTTGGACAGACCAGAGAACCTGGTTCTTGAGAAAATAAAATTCAAGATAAGTAAATTTCCATCAAGGGAGGAGAAAAAGGGTAGTCAATCAACACACTACATTATTGTAGATGGAAGTAAAATCTTCCCTATCCCTCGGGCTCCCAACCTAGGAGTCATCCTGGATTCCTCATTATCTCTCATTCTTCTGTATCCAAGTTGTTGTCAAGGCCTGTTGATTTTTCCTTTGCAACATCTCTCAAATACTCCCCCTTCTCTCCTCTATCACTATTACCACCACTCTAGTACAGGACCTCATCACCTCACTAATGGATTATTGCAATATCCATTGGTAGGGGCGGTGGTCTGACTGCCTCAAGTCTTTCCTCACTCCAATCCATCATAATCCATTTAGCTGCTAAGGTGATATTTCTAAAAAATGGGTCTAATAATGTCACACACACACACACACACACACACACACACACACACACACACACACAGAGTATACTCAGTGGCTTCCTATTGTCTCCAAGAGCAAATTCAAAATGCTCTGTTTGGCATTCAAAGCCCTTCATAACCTAGTCCTCCTACCATTCCAATCTTTTTTCCATCTTACTCCCCAACACATACTCTTCAATCCAGTGGCATTGGCTTCTTGTCTGTTCCATGAACAAGATGCTCCATCTCTCAACTCTGGGCATTTTACCTGGCTGTCTGGAATGCCCTCTCTTTTTTCCTCTGACTACTGACATCCCTGGCTTCTTTAAATACCAACTAAAATTTCACTTGTCTTTAGGAAGTCTTCCCCAACACTTTTTAATTCCAATACCTTCCCTCTGTTTATTATTTAGCCTATATATAGTTTGCTTTGCATATATTTGTTTGTAAGCTGTCTCCATTAGATTGTAAGCTCCTTGAGGGCAGAGGCTGTCTTTTGCCTCTTTTTGTATCCCTAGTGCTTCACACAATGCCTAGAACATAGTAGGCACTCAATAAATTTTTTTCTTTCTTTTTTTCCATTATAAGGATATTTTATTTTAGTGATTACATATAATAACAAATTTCCACATAAGTTTTCTGAAGTTATATAATCCAAATTGTCTCACTCTCTCCCTTCTCTCTTCCCTCCTGCAACTGACAAACACTTCGATCTGGGTTATACATGTATTATCATGCAACACATATTTCCATTCAATAAGTTTTTTATTAATTGATTAAGCACCTGCTATTTGCAAAGCACTACACTGAGTGCCAGGGATACAAAAAAGCACAAAGGACAATAGGATCTCACAGTCTAACAGAGAAAACAATAAACAAGCTATATCCAGGATAAATTGGAAGTTATAAACAGAGAGAAGACACTATAATTAAAGGAGATTGAGAAAGGCTTTCTATAGAAGTGGGGCTCTAGCTGGGACTTCAAGCCAGGGAAGTCAGGAGGCAGAGATAAGGAAGGGGAGAATTCTATGGGTGGGCAAAAGCCAAGCAAAATGCCCAGAATCTGAATGTTGGAGTGTCTGAGGAAAAATACTCAGATTCCTAGAAACAGATAGGATTTTTTAGATTAATTAGTTCAAATCCTTCATATGATAGATAAGGAAATTCAAGGTTATTTAGTGATAGCATAAATAGTTTAGCAAGTGTTATAAAAGTCAGTCAAAAACATTTATTAATCATCTACTGTATGGCAGGCTATGTAGCCATGGGGGGATTCAAAGAAAAGTAAAAGACAATTCCTCTTCTCAAGGAGAAGTCTCAGGGAGGAGACAATATGCAAACAACTACATACAAACAAGCTGTATACAGTCTAAGTCAGAAATAATCAAATAATCAGAAATAACTAATAATCAGCTCTTTTGACTAGTCAGCACTGCTGTCAGGGCTGCAAATTCTCATCAATGATTGGAGAGGAAGGCAGGGGATACCAAAGGAAAAAGTGCCTAGGTGAGCACCAAGGGAGAGGAAGACTCACAGTGGAAATGGGATAAGCCATTAAAAAGCAGAGTGCAGAAAGTCCCCTACTGCTTTAAAAAAGATGAACATGATAAATACAGAGAAGCATGGGGAATGAAGCAAACAGTACCAGGAAAATATATATACACAATGACTATAACAATAGAAATGGAAATGACAATGACAGCAACAACAAAGAATCAAAACTGAAAGCTACAAAATTATTATGATCAAACAGCTTTCTACCCAAAAGAGGTATGAGATGACATCTCCCTGTACTCCTTCGCAGAAGTGAGGGAACTTGGGGTTGGAATGAGACATCTAATCAGACTTTTAGAAAAAACAGTTTCTTTGGCTTGGTAGAACTTTCCCCACCCCCAACCCCTCCTTTTTATTTCTTTATAAGGAATGGTCCTCTGGGCAGGGATGGGGGTGGGAAGTATAGATGATGTAAAATGAAAAGTTATCTATAAAAACTAGAAGAAGGAGGAGAAAGAAAAAGAAAGAAAGAAAGAAAGAAAGAAAGAAAGAAAGAAAGAAAGAAAGAAAGAAAGAAAGAAAGAAAGAAAGAAGAAGAAGAAGAAGAAGAAGAA
>NC_058133.1:152921458-152931503 GCF_016433145.1 Gracilinanus agilis | reverse complement strand
GACGACGACGACGACGACGACGACGACGACGACGACGACGACGACGACGACGAGGACGAGGAGGAGGAGGACGAGGAGGACGAGGAGGACGAGGAGGAGGAAGAACCCTTTTAACAGGAGTTCTTAACCTAGGATCCATAAACTTGTTTTTTAAAATATTTTAATAAATACATTTCAATGCAACTTTTTTCTTTGTAATCCTATGAATCTTATTTTATTGCTTTAAAAAATTATTCTGAGAAGAAATCCACAGGCTTTACCAGATTACAAAAGGGTCCATGACCTAAAAGAACCCCTGGCTTAAAGGAAGTATCAGTTAGATCTTCCATGGTAGTTTTAGGAGGGACAAGAGAAGACTGTGGGCATGCTATGCTTTGCACTTTTGGATGAAGTGCAAACAATGATGAAATCAACTTTGAATGGAAATATCAAAATAATGAAATATTGTCTATCAAACTAACATAGTTTTTAAAGACTCTTTAATAGACAATATTCTTTTCTACAAAAGCAATGATTAAATGAAAGGGATAGCTTTAAAAAAAAACACACACTCACAAGAAATTGTCCTAAAGGAAATTTAAACTTCGTCAAGAAAAATAGGGAAGATTAATCTCATCAAATGGGAAATTTAGTTTAGTATTCTTTGTCTGTGATTGTCAGGGTTTAAGGCAACTAGATAAAGCTCATACTCTGAGTATGACCATCATAAAATGAATAAAGCTTCAGAACCGTCTTTCAGAGGTCCTGAAAACTTTTTTTGCTCCATTTTTATTAGAGAAAACCACATGCCACTTAAATTAGCACTGCCTGACTTGCTTGCCTAGGAACTGGAAACTTCTTCTCATTATAAAGATGTGAATCAGAGCTATGAAATGCCAAAACGGTGTGAAGAGGCAAGTGATTCTGGGGAGAGCAAGCTTTAACAGTCTGTCAGGAACTCTTAAAGGGAAGGTCACATGGCAGAATTTCCATACAGTTTTTATGATAAGGAGAACTGGGAATTGTTACTCCTTAACTCTATACAGTGTAGCTTAACAAGTAACAGCTTGCGAGTAGCTAGCTCTGAAACTGTCTCTGTTTCTGTCAAAATCCTCAAATGTCAGAAAATTAGGAGCTAAATTTGACTCAACGGTGAGGAAAATAAAAGTTCCTGTTCTCAAACTGCCTGCTAATTATTCTGGGGACATTCTTCCTGTCAATCTTTTATTAATTATCTAGAGGAAGCGATTCTGTAAAGCAACACACAGTGGAATGATTCATCTGACATAACTTCCTTCTTTTTTCATCCAATTGAAAAAATTCCAAAAGCCTCAACTGGCTATAAAGTTAGGAGAGAGCTTCACAGAACATCCTCCACAAATTCAAGTTTGTTGGGAGTTCAGGGCTGTGGCAGACCCAATGGTGTCATCAAGGACTCCAGCTCAGAGCCTTGTATGCACCCTTTGTCTAAGTGCTTGAAATGAATAATGAATTTTTAGAATTAATTCTAACGAAAGACTGAATAAATTTTAATGCCTAATGAATAAAATGATAAGTGAGAGTCCTGGAATTGTTTGTGCTTCTAGGCTGTTGGTTTCCCACTAACCTTTCTTTAAATAGATAATATACTTTTTTTCAAATTCCCTTCAATCAGTAGAACAATTGCTAGGCTGTGATAAGAGATTACCAAACTGGCCCTCCCCTCAAAAAAGTATATACTTTACCCAAGAAAAGGACATTGGCATTCTGCATATGAAACTGTCTCCATAATACAAATATAAAAAACATAATGACCCTTAACCAGAGATATGTGTTTTGCTTGCTGAGCTTCAGTAGCATTTAAATCAGTGGATTGCATCAGTCATTCAAAAGCTAGGATTTTAGATGCAATTACTGTATATAATTAGCTGTTTCATCTTAGATGCAGTGAATTGGGAATTTAATCTCTGATTGCAGAGAGACAGAACGCTAAGCATCTTATTAGTAAATAGGTTTTTGTTGCTTATCAGCGGCCAGGTATATGCAACTAGAAATAAACCCAGATGCTTCCATTTACAATATCACAAATAGACAAACCGGGCAGTTTTCTGCTATTGTGTTCAGTTGAATAGACTCAAAAAATGTTAATAATTGAAGTTCACTAATATGTAAAACCTCTTTTCTGTTCTTTGTAGATTGGGATGTTCATATTTGAAAATGTTTCTCAAGTTTATGATAAAAAAAAGAAAAAAAATTTTTTTTGTTAAAAAGAAAGAGATGAGAGAAAATAATTCTCACCTTTCAATAGGTATGGAGATGTACACTTTTAAAACCGAGCTCAGACCTCATGGGCTGCCAATGAAATTGGTTGGGGACACAGATTGACAAAAATTAAAACTGATTTTTTAAATAAACTTCAATAGTTCCAGCTTTTTCAAAACTTTTTCTCTGAAGGAAAAAAATCAGCCAATATAATAAAAGAATATATTTTCTCCCAAAATGCATATAAAAAGGCAATAAAATCAAGTTAACAAAGAAATTCCTCATGTTGGGATACGATGTAAGTTAAATCACTATTCCTGGCAGGCTGAGTAATGCCATTCCTCCAGCAACATAAAACACAATTAATGGTTTCATGCGTTTCTATGTACAAAAGCAAAATTCCGTCATTTGGGGGGCAACCATCTGGTGATGAACTTCTCCAAACATAGCTAGGTTGGTCAATAAACAAGCCCAAGGATCAGTCTACTACTAGGACTATACTCAGTCTTTCTGGCTTGGTAGGATTGTGTAGGAGGTCATGTTAGGTGGCATAGCCTTTGAGAACCCGACATCAGATTTAAGCCACCAAGAGGCACTGGAGGGCATTAATGAATGAAACCCCTGAATAGTGACAAACAGTGATTTTGGAGTACCGTTACATAGAAAATCTATAAGGTGGATGTTATTGAAAAATTATCCTATATTTTTAAACTCTTATCTTCTGTCTTAGAACCAATAGTATCTATTGGTCCAGAGTTACACAGCTAGAAAATGTCTGAGGCCAGATTTGAACCCAGGAGCTCCCATCTCCAGGCCTGGTCTTCTGTCCACTGAACCATCTAGCTGCCCCTAAAATTGTACTACCCTACACAACAGAGTTGAAAAAATTTCTTGGGAAGATGTCAAACGTTTTTGCCTGCAGTTGTTTTACCTCTCTGTGGCAGATGAGAAAGAATTGGTGCTGTTCCACTTTTCCTGCTACTTTGCCACGTAGTGCATTGGTAAATGTTTAACAACTGACTCTTTTCCCAAATAAATAAATACACATGGCTCACTAGTTTAATCTACACGTTTTCTATTTCTGGGTTCAAATCTGACCTCACTTTCCTAGTATTAGCATGTTTTCTATCACTTTCTCAAGTCTAGACAATCAACTATACATCAAGTCCTAATTTGTAGGGTTTGCTGATTTTCTGAGATGTAAATACACTGAAAATTAACCAATTGGCTCTCCTGAGCCATTCTTGAGCTGCCTCCAGCACACCTCCACATATATCTCAGTGCTGCTTTGATCATCCAGAGATTCCTACTCTCTCTTCAAAGTTCATCATCCTCACTACTTGTCTTAAAAAATATTTAATAATTTGGGGGGGGGGCGATGAAGAGAAGAGAAATGATGCCGGATCCCTCTGAAATGAACCAATCTAAATGTTCTGCTATGTCTTGTTTGGCTATATTGATTTGTTACCAATTAGGATTTCTTTGAATTGAGAGTAGGGAAGGAAGAGTGGTACAGAAAGCAAAAGAAGGAAAAGAACATGAACAAAATATTACATATCTATCACATTAAAGAAACAAAACATTTTACTTTTAAAATTTTATTAATTTACTTGTTACATTAAAATACCCAGTTAATTACCCTCCCCCATTAGAAAGGACTATTATTTAACAAAAAGATATATCTTACTTCTATTTATCAGTTCTTGTCTCTAGAGGTGAACATTCACAAGTCATTCTTAAATACTATTTCATTTGCTATATGTCCTTTTCTCTTAATTCTGTTTGTTTCACTATCCATGATTCCATATAGAATTGTCCATGTTTTTCCAAAATTAACCTGTTTGTCATTTCTTATGGCACAGTAGTATTCCATCACAATCAAAGACCACAATTTGTATTTGAAGGGATGCCCATCAGTAGGGAAATGGACAAATAAATTGTTACTAAACGAGTTATGAAACAAACCATCTTAAAAAAGGAGAAATGATAAAGTTTAGAAGCAGACTCAGATCACAATTTTGTTATTTCCTTGTTAAAGTTAATATGCGTAATAATAATGCTTAGGGGTAGATAGGAGGCTTAGAGGGTAGAGAGTATGACCTGGAGTCAAAAGGACTTGGGTTCAAATTTGACCTCAGACACTTCCTAGCTGTGTGAACCTGGGTAAGTCACTTGACCCCCATTGCCTGACCCTTACCGCTCTCCTGCCTTAGAACCAATACTTAATATTAAGTCTAAGACAGAAAGTGAGAGTTATTAAAATAATGTTTATTATGTTTATAACATGATTTATACAGTATGTAACAGATTATAGGTTCAAATACAATCCTTTTTTATTCTTTTAATTTTGAAATGTTTATTATATGACTATTAAGTTCACAATAAAAAAGGAAATATCAAAAAAAACACCACCTAGCACCACACTCTTATTTAATCAGAACCCAAATTTAGATCTACCAGCTGTATTTTTTTTAGCTAGCTCTCTGACAGACAGAATTTAAAAGTTCAGAGGATGTTTTATCTAGTGACCTTACATCTAGTTTGGACTTGTGACATATTTTGAGTAATCTTCCTGCCTATTCACAGGTGTGGAGTCCGGAGAGATGCTTAAGAGACACTCTGTGATCCAAGCCTCTGTTGCCAGTTGTCCCTACGAAAAGTTTTTTGAAAAAATGATCCTAGCAATACACCTGTGTTTGTCATGATATATTGGGTTTTGTTGTTGTTTTAAACCCTTACCTTCTGTCTTAAATTTATATCAAGTATTGGTCCTAAGGTAAAAGAGAGGTAAAGGCTAGGCAATTGGGATTAAGTGACTTATCCAGGTCATACAGCTAAAGAAATGTCTGAGGTCAAATTTGAACTCAAGACCTGCAGCCTCCAAGCCTGACTCAGCGAAGTGGCACAGTGAGGACCTGGGTAAAGACACACCCTCTCTGTGTGACTAGACAAGTCACTTAACCCCATTTGCCTGGCCCTTGCCCTTCTTAGAGCTGTTACTAAGACAGAAACTAAGAGATTAAAAAAAAGTGTATAGTGTAGTAAAAGTCAAAATCCTATTTGGGTAACTAGTTATAGAACAAACAACTAATCTAAATAACTCCTGTACAGTACAGAGAAGCACCACGGCCTTGGCTTGAGTTGCCCCATACCCTAATACACACATACCATCACCACCTTGAAGGTTTCAGAGTGTCTCACCCTCACCTCTGGACTCTTTCCTGAGCCTCTGCCCCAGGCATGGGAGAGAATGGGGGCTGGCAAAGCCAGCAGCCTTTAGAGGTAATATGTAGTGGTAGAGTTTCTGATTTCCACATCCAGCCCTTTGCCAGGTGACTCATTCTGAAGGTTAAGGCAGCAGGTTTAAAGAGGAAAGAGGGAAACGAGAGCACTAAACTCTCATGCCAGCCATAGTCATGATGGAAAAAAAGCCTGGGACACAAAAAAAGGAAAAATTCCAGTTTTTCTTGTGTCCCAGCTCCTAGTCCCTTGAGGGAAAAACTAAAACTCTTTTTACTGATTCAGGTCATCTGATTCATGCTGTGACCACAGAGGTGGACCTCATCTCTTGTTCTCTATTCATTTTCAAGTGCACTAAAGCCCTAATTGCCAAAACTCCTGGGAAAGTGTAGGCAAGCCTTATACAAATGTAGTTTCAATCAAATAATCCTGAGCAGTGCATTGAAAAAAAGATAATATATTAATATTTGTTTATTATTGTGGAGATTAAAATGAATATACAAAATACTAAATATTATATTTATAAATTTTTATTAATAATAAACTAACAAAGAAAACTAACTAAAAGGTACTAGCCAGCCTGCTCCCAAGAGCAAAAGAGGAAGAGGGAAAAGTTACAGCCAACTATAAAACAATTATGTGACCCCGCAAATGTGAGACGAAGGAGAGATTAAAGGAAATTTGGGGAAATACTAAGGGACTTATGGGGGAATGCAGTCCAAGTTTCAAAATCTCCATTTATACATAGTTAATAAATGAAATTCTGCATTTTGAAATTATCTATGATATGATATATCCAGACTTCTCTACCTCTTTTTTGATCTTTTTTTTCTTTTTCCTCTTTCTTGTTCAGAACTTCTGTTGGATAGGATCTGATTTATCAGAACCAAATGCCTGGAGTTTTTCTCACTACCTTCCACAGTTATCTGTTTGTTGAAATGACTACTGGTGCATAGTCATCGAATCAGTGAAAAACAGCTATTTATCTTTCTGATTCATATTTGGCTTAAACCCTCTTGGGGATGATTCCTACCAAAATTATCACTTAAGAATTGTTCTAATCAACCAAATTTTAATAACTTTCAGGAAGGGGTATTTCTTATGGTGGTCCAATAGAACAACAGGTACAAAACAACTCAAAATTCTATGACCATTTTTTCTTACAAATACATATAAAATCTAGGTGAAAGTGGGTTTAAGCTTATCAATCACATGACAAAAGGGTAACTCACAGATCCTGGGTTCTCTCTTAGGCATGGGGCAGTTTCTTTACTTGTTTCCTTTGTGGAGCCATGAATCTATATCCATTCTTTCCTTGGTTTCCAATGCAAACACTACTGTCAGCTGATCTGGTGGAATTCCAGCTGGGGGAATAGAGGGGAAAGTTGGGGAAAGAGCCAACTTTTCCTCCTGACTTCTCTCAGCTTAGACTTTCTCTTCTAAATTGCCTGTACAACAGATGATCTTCATCAATATTCTCTTTTTTTTTTCCCTTGCACAATCCTACCTTTGCTCCTGAAGAGCATGCTAGAAAGCCACAACTTACTCCAACATTTCAAATGAATGTGATCATAGTTTGATCATTTGTAGAGGATCCCTGAGACCTGGCCAAAATATGGTGGAATGTCACTACAGTTTGAAGGACTGCTCCACAATCTGTCTACGGACTCTGAGAATGATCAATTGGCTATCTTAACACTTAATTTAAGAGGAGTGAGAATGAGAAAATCAATCACTCTAGTCATATATATATATACCAGATATCAAAACAACTAGAAAAATCAACTATTCATAGCTTCTTATATGAGCCTTTGTTCTTGCTCTTTTCTGCACATCAAAAATATTTAAGTGTTTAAGTATTTAAGTGTTTAAGTGACTCTGAGGTTCTACTTCATACCTATCAGAGTGGACTAAGTGACAAAAATAGAGAATGATAAATGTTGGAGGATAGATGGGAAAATTGGAACACTAATATTATGTTGATGGAGTTGTGAATTGATACAATCGTTCTGGAGAGCAATTTGGAGGCATGCCCAAAAGGTCATAAAATTGTGCATATGCTTGACCCTGCAATACCAATACTTTGGCCTTTATCCCAAAGAGATCAAAGATAGGGGAAAGGACCTACCTGTACAAAAATATTTATAGCAGCTTTTTTAAAACATTTATTAATATTTAATTTTTAGAAAAGTTAACATGGTTACATAATTCATGCTCTTACTTTCCCCTTCACCCCCCCCAACTCCTCCCCCCATGGCTGATGTGCATTTCCACTGGTTTTAACATGTGTCATTGATCAAGACCTATTTCCAAATTGTTGATAGTTGCATTGGTGTGGTAGTTTCGAGTCTACATCCCCAACCATACCCGCCTCAACCCATGTGTTCAAGCAATTGTTTTATTTCTGTGTTTCCACTCCTGTAGTTCTTCCTCTGAATGTGGGTAGCGTTCTTTTCCATAAATCCCTCAGAATTGTCCTGGGCCATTGCATTGTACAGCAGCTTTTTTTGTGATGACGAAGAATTGGAAACTGAAGGGATGTCCATCAACTGGGGAATGGCTGAACAAGTTATGGTATATACTTGCGATGAACAAGATGATCACAGAAAAACCTGGAAAGACTTATATGAAGTGATGAAAAATGAAGTAAGGGAAACCAGAACACTATACACAGTAACAGCAATAATGTATGATGATCAACTGTGAATGACTTTATTATTGGCAATGTAAAGATCTAAGAAAACTCCAAGGGATTCATGATGAAAAAGGCCACTGTCACAGAAGGAACTGATGGAATTTGAATGCAGATTGAAGCATACCATTTTTCACTTTTACTTCATGAATTTTTTTCTAATATAATTTATATACATATGTACATATATATATATCTTTTCCAACATGACCAACATGAAAGTACATAATGTTTGATATCACATGTATAATCTATATCATTTTTCCTGTAATTTTGGAGGCAGAGAGGGAGGCAGAAAGGAGAGAGAGAGAAAACATAGATCACAAAATATCACAAATCAATTAATTGATATCATCTGAAAAAAATTATGAAAACGTTTAGGTTGTGATTAAGTTCACAGTGAAAAAAACAAACTATATCAAAAAATTAGTATAATAATTTGATATGACTACCTCTTTTACTTGAAAGTCATATTAAGATCTCTTTGAAATGAATGATAATGAATTTAAACCTAAATAGAGCCATAGCAGACTCAAACTATCTACTTGGAAGATGCAATATTTCCTATCAACTATTGTTGACATTAAGGTATTAGTGGTTGAGTTTAAAGCAAGAATAGCCTTCTGTGTATACATCAAATACTGTCAGCATTCTCACTCTGCTTGGAGCTATTTTACTTAGTTGAAGTACATGACTAAGATATAACTTCAGATCTGAGTCAAATACTATGTGATTTTTAATAAAGTCTGTGTAAATGTTATGAGGTAGCTATGTGGCTGTGGATAGAGGGCTGGGCCTGACATCTGAGAGGAAACTGATAAGTGCTTTGCTAATAATTTACCTGATACTATGAAATGTTTGAACTATCAGTTATGGATTTTATCCAGCCCTGAAACTTTCTAGTTTTGAAGAGAAGTTGAATATCAGTCTAATCCTTAGATATAACCATTCTGTCACTCATTATGTTAATAATATTCAACCTTTTTCTTTTGCATTTGATCTGACTTGCATTTTAATTGTTCTACTGATCAAATATTCTTTATGACTTCTGTTAGTTTTTCTCTTTTTCCAAATTTACTTGCTTCTCAGAAAGTCTCTTTCTGTTAGATGTCGAATTGTTTATTCTGTTTTTTAACCCACTCTGACTCCTTATTTTGCCTTAACCTTTTTAGCTTTCACTTTTAATCAATGATTAAGGGATTAAGAATTTCTAATGTACTTTTGGTTTTCTGTACTAAATTCTTCACTCTTCTTTTTTGTTACCTTTAATTGGTAGTGCATTTTATTTAATTTCATAAAAAAATAGATATTGATGTAAACAATTAAAATCTTTCTACAGGTCTTCAATAATTTTCTCAAGTTGCTTCTGCCTTGTAATCTTGACATCTGCCATTAGGAATATTCTTAGATAGCTCCACCTTTTCTTACATAGTTCTTACTGTGGCAATGGTCACAACATGTACTGTCATGTGCAGATCCTGAAATGTTTTTACATCCTCTGTCAAATATTTTTAGAAGAATGTATTTGTGATGGTTATTCCTGATACAAACATTTTTTGAATTAGTTTCTTCTGTTATAGTTGGGCTATTAGTTGGATTCACCTCATCAAACTCAAAAAGGGCTTTTTGAAATTCCATTCTAAGTATATCCATCTCCTTTACAAAATTATTAGCATCAGCCTTATGATTGTTATCAATTTCACTATTAGGTAGCACTTATAGAGATTGTGTTGTCAAGTTAACAAGTATTAAGCACCTACTAAGTGCCAGGCACTATGCTGAGTGCTAGGGATACAACAAAAAGGAGAAAGGAAGGAAGGAAGGAAGGAAGGAAGGAAGGAAGGAAGGAAGGAAGGAAGGAAGGAAGGAAGGAAGGAAGGAAGGAAGGAAGGA
>NC_058133.1:152893344-152918566 GCF_016433145.1 Gracilinanus agilis | reverse complement strand
AGGAAGGAAGGAAGGAAGGAAGGAAGGAAGGAGGGAGGAAAAACCATCTCTGCTCTCAAGTTTAATGGAGTAACCAAAAGGTAGAACAATCCCAAACAACTACAAAAAAGTAGAAACAAGACAGCGACAAAATAAGCTGAAAATAAGTTCAGAGGGAAAGAACCTACATTAAGGAAGACTCAGAAAAGCTTGCAGAAGGCAAGAATTTGGCGAAACTCAGAGGAATCCAAGAAAGCTAGGAGTTGAAGGGGGAGAGAGTTCCAGACCTGGGGGATAGCCACTGAAAATGTCTAATTCTAAGTTACGATTAAAAATGACAAAGACTGATCTAATAATAGAAATTAGTATTTTAATTAAAGGCATGGCCATGCTGGTAAAATACATATAAGACCGTGCCTGTAAGTATTCAAACTACCGCCTCAGCCATCTTTACTTTTCGTATTGCGCGCCTGCTAGCTAAGAGACCAGTTCAAAGTCACTTCCCCCTATTTAAAGCTGTCCCTCACCTTGAATACGTAATCCAAAACAGGAAACCCATTGGGCCACGGGAAATGTAGTTTTAAGGTCCCCATGTGTCCATATAAAATATATATATATATATACTTTTAAATGCCATCTCCCAAATTCCAATTAACAGTTAGGAGACAGTGTCATGTTCCAGGAACAGCAAGGAGGCCAGCATCACTGGGTCACAGTGTATTGGAGAAATGTAAATTGTAAGAAAACTGAAAAGGTATGAAGGGCTAGGTAATGAAGAGCTTTGAACAGCCAAGCAGAGGATTTTATAGTTGATCCTGAAAATAAGACATTGGAGTTTGTCAAATAAGAAGGTGACATGATCAGACCTGTGCTTTAGGAAAATCACTTCCATATCTGAGTGGAAGATGGACTGGAATGTGAAGAGAATGGAAACCAACCATAAGGATACTCTACAGAAGTCCAGGTATGAGGTAATAATTGCCTGCACCAGGGTGATGGAAGTATGACTCTTCAAATTTTACTAATTGCTCAATTTCCACTCTTGTTTCATCTAATCTGGGTTTAGAAATGAAATTGCTTCTTATAATAGCACCCACATTGACTTGCATTATGTTGTATGCCTTGGAGCTGAAGATATTGTTGACTAAAGGCAGTATGAAAGTTTTGCTTTTATAGAATAAAATGCCAATTTTGTTGAGTCCTGGTAGGTAAGAAGAGATTGAAATCTTCAGCCTACACTCTTTGTTTGCCTGCTTTAGTGTTCAGTGGCATTTCCATTAGGTGGGAACATTGCTATTTCTGATTTTTTCCATTGTGTGCCAATACCAGAAATGTCAATCTTTCTTCTGACCTCTGTGTCAAATGATTATCATAAGCATTCCTCCTGGGCTACCTGCAACCTTATATATACTAACCCAATCAGAGGTATCATTGAGCTTAATTGGCTGTATTTGCGAATTTTGGCTCCCATAAAAGGTATCAGATCCTACAGATTCCCTGTTGTACATCACCCTGGCCAGCATTCTCTTCTCTTTACCATTGCTGCCCCTATGGATGCCTCACCACAAGGGTTATGGGTTGGGCTGTGAGAGGGATACTATTGTTGTTATTATTTTACTATTCATCGACTTTGTCTTCTTTCTCCTTGAGTGGACCTCAATAGGATTAAGCACGAAATTCCCAGGTGCAAAGGCTCTCTAGGTTGTATATAATGGCTGAATAGAAACAGAATATTGTTACATCATCTGAAGCATCACTCTGGAGCCCAGAGCTAGGGTCAGGTTCTGGGGCTGAGGGGTTCTCTGAGCCCTCAGTATGCTTCTAAAGTATGGAATCCATGATTTCCCCAGCAGGAGCTTCAAGACAAGTCTGACCCTAATCAATGGACTGGATGGCCAAGCTCACACAAAGAGTCAGTTGCTTTTTCAAACTGGCCCCATCACGGTCAGTAATTATTAAGTACATTGACTAACTCTCCAGCCAGCTCTCTCCTCCCCCACTCCAAGCAAATGGCCCCTCTAAAGGAGTTCTGCCTAAATTTAAGCAGCCCAAACAGATTGAATTACAGACCCGTGATTAACTGCTATAGCAACTGCATAACAATCTGGGGGATTACTGCAAGGGGTGGGGGTGGGGGGCATTGAAAGGATGTTTACTTGTGGGGAGCCCTAGGGGAAGAGGGGAGGTTGAAGTAACCTTTTCCCCAGGAGAATCTGAAACTTTCCAAATGTAAAAAAAAAAAAAAGATAAGAAGAAAATGGAGACCAAAAGAAAAATAAAACAAGTTTTCAGGGAAATGAAGAAAGGAATTTCACCCTGGCAAGGGGTTGTTGACGCATGAGGACAAGAGCTTCAGTAATCTTCCTGTCATATTTGGGGCTTGCTAGTAATCAGTAGGAGCTAGAAGTCACTGCCCCAGCAGCACTGGGGCCCCTGAACCTGAACCTGACGTAGCTCTCTTAGCCGGGCTCTCAGAGCAAGGTCAGATAAGCAACTTGCAAATGTTAGCAAATTCCAGCCAGGCTTTGAACCCGTGGTTTTGTTCTTTGAAATGTCATGGTGCTGGCAGTCTAATTGGAGGGTTTGGGTAAGGGAAAGAGGGTTTTCCTGAGTAAGAGGAAAAAAAAAAAAAAAAGAAGAAGCAGACTCAACCATCAAAATGCCAAGCTGGCTGCCCTGTTTCTTTAAAAAAAAAAAAAAAAAAAAAAAAAAAAAAGTCCTGTATCAGAGCAGGAGAAATCCAAATCTTTTTTTTTTTTTTTTTTAAAGCTCCATGAACGTTTTGAACAGAACAAACACCTATTACATGAAAGAAAGACATTTTAAAATGATCACAGCAACAGGATACACTAGCTACTCGGTCACCTAAGTGTTTTTGGAAGAGGAAAAGAGCTATTCAGCATTAAAGATTCAGGAATGTCTGTTGACATATTAAGGAAACAACCTCAGGGGACAGCTGACAAGGCTCCAAGAAGCATTACCAAGGGAACAGTGACGCAAATGAGTTCCATTTTTACAGGCTGGCGCTTTGCCAGACTCTCTCGCCTGATGTCTGATGTAATGCTAATCCCTATCTGGGTTAGTGTTGCTTAGATATCAACTCAAGCAACTCAGTCAGCTGCAATCAATAGCAGGCTCTTTTTATAGAAGATAGTAAAAAAAGAGATTGTGTGTATAGACAAGGGTGCGTGCACACACGTGTGGATCCAGGTTCTGGTATGGGTGAAATGTGCCTTGTGCTAATAAATAGAACGTGTTCAATAGAAAATCTTCTAGTTACCTTAACATACAGATTTTCTTTCTTTGTATATAGAGTAGTCTAAAAGAAAAAGTGAATATTCCATAGCACCAGGTCTTTTTTTTTAAAGCATAGCTAAGTGTCTTGTTCTAATTCATGACTGAGAGAACATAAAGAAAACCCCAAAGCATTAATTAGTCTGGAGCAGGAAAATGTTTGGGTTTTTTTTTTTTTTAGGTAATTGCTGAATAAATGGTCTAGTTTCTTTTTAACCTACAAATGAAGTGATTTGAACCAAGAAATGCGATTTTTCTTTCTTAAGCTTCATTCTTTAGACCCTTATTGTTTTTTACAAGCTATTTCTCAATAATAACAAATACCATATTGTCCAAATACAGGTTATTACTTGTATAGAATGTACCCCTATGATGATTGGTACATATGTGTGTGTATACACATTCATATATATGGAAAAAAATGTAAATTTATATAGATGCTAAAAAGTAGTTTTTAAAGCATCATGAAAATACTACAAAGTTGATTTGATTGTTTTTCAACTCAAATAACGACAATGTTATTAATTTTGTAATTACTGATCTCATCTTGATCATGTTTGCTGTTTTCCCCAAATACCACCTAAAACACAATTAAGAGTCCACTTTTTCATAAGCTAGATTTGAGGGGAAAGAAACATGTCCTATATTTGGACCAATATAGTATTGGTGCAAAGAGTAATTTTTAAATCTAGGAGCATAGACTTAGAAGTAAAAGGACCTTATTGATTTCAATTCTAGTCTAATGCCTTTATTTGATGGATGAGGTAACTGAGACCTGCAAATTGACTTGCTCAGCTTCACATAGGTGATAAGTAACAGTCAAGATTCAAACCCAAGCATGGTGATTCTAAATCTAACAATACTTCCACCAAACCATGGTGCTTCTTGGGCTGCTGGTTTATGCTAGGTGTCCTCCATCGTGTCTCCTTCCATGAAGGTTTGACATTGAAGAATTGCTGCTGGGGCTACAGGGTCTAGGATACTGTGTTGTTCAGTTGTTTCAGTCATGTCTAAGTCTTGGTGACTCCTTTTGGAGTTTCTTTGGCAAAGATACTGGAGTGTCTTAATATTTCCTTTTCCAAATAGTTTTGCAGATGAGGAAACCAAGACAATAGGATTAAGTGACTTGCCCAGGGTCACACAGCTAATGTCTAAGGCAGTGGTTCCCAAACTTTTTTGGCCTACTGCCCCCTTTCTGGAAAAAATATTACTTAGCCCCCTGGAAAATAATTTAAAAAAAATTTTAATAGCAATTAATAGGAAAGATAAATGCACCTGTGGCCATCACCGCCTCCTGGATCACTGCAGCACCCACCGGGGGTGGTGACTCCCACTTTGGGAATCACTGGTCTAAGGTCACATTTGAACTCAGGTCTTCTTTGAATCCAGGCTTAGTGCTCCTTCCACTGTATACCTAGCTGCCCAATGCCTTGCTTTAATGAAGCTAATTTTACTTCTAGCAATGATGACGATAGATCAGGAAAACTGAGCATGGAAAGGAGGAGAAATTGGTTTAGAGCTAGATGGACCCTCAGAAGTCATCCAGTCTAACCCACACATTCTGATGTGAAGAAATTGAGGGCTGGAGAAATTGTCTTGTCTGTGGCTACACAGGTCTTAAGTGGTATATTAAGGTATATTAAGTGAGAGACAGGATTTGACCTCAGGTCAGTAGTCCCAGTTCAGCATTTTCTACTGTACCACACCTTCCCAAGGAAGACTCAAAGCTACAGAAAACAAGTTGACAACAATGTGCTTTAGACTTTCAAGTTAATATCTGATCCACCAAGTCATTACATGGTCTTTGAATGAAGTATTATTTTCTATGAGTTAAAAGAATGATGACTTGTGACAGTGAAATGGAATGGATTACAGTACTTAGGGAGGTCTTTAGTTTTGTATCATTCCATGCTGACAGATAAGTTCTCCCTCAGGCTACCCACAATTGGTAGGGTCAGTCTGTTAGTTTTTTTGGTTATTGGCCATTCTCTACTCAAGAATTTTACGTGGGTTCTTATTGTTTGTGACATTACAACAAAGTCTTTCTGCCATTTTTTTATTATTCATTCACCAATACTCTCCACTGCAGTAAAAAAACTCACCATTCCCTACACAGAGCTTTCTCGTGCCTTATCTCTGCTTTTTCTTGTCCTATTCTCTACAGCTGAAATATCCTCTGCCTCTTTCTTCAATTATAATCTTCACTTTCCAAACTCATCTCAAAACCTATTTGCTTCAAGAAATCTTTACTGATGAACTCTATCCCATTCTAACTCCATTCTCACTGCTTTAACTGTTTCTATTCAGTATTTTCACAGAATTTTTGCACTATAATGATTTATAAATGTTGTTTAGTCATTTTCAGTGGTGTCCGACTCTTCATGACCTCATTTAGAATTTTCTTGGCAAAGATACTGGAGTGGTTTGCTATTTCCTTCTCAAGCTCAGTTTCACAGAGGAGGAACTGAGATAAGCAGGGTTAAATGGCTTGCCCAGGGTCACACAGCCAGTAAATGTCTGAGGTTGGATTTGAACTCATGAAGATGAGTCGTCCTGATTCCAGGTCTGGCACTCTATCTACTGTGTCAACTACCTGATCAGTTTATACATGTTATGTGCTATAATAAGTAAAAATCTTATGTGCTATATAATAAGTAAAAATTTTGGAGACTTTATACTAAACTTATAATTATTTATTAGTAAAGAAAAAAAAAGGATAAAGAAGGTTACCAGCCTAACTACCTATCCAAAGTCTCAGTCCAAGTTGCTGCTTCATCAAGTCCTAGATTCTTAACTCACCCTGGTCCATTTTACAAGGGGAAGGAAAGGGGGCTCAGCTAACCACATGATAGGGCCAGACAAATTAAGGCTAGCCAAGGAGTGAACTTGAGTTCAGGAAGGGACTGGAGCCAAAGAGCCTGAGTACCTGTTTGTCCTGGCTCATATCTCCCATGATGGTACACCTAGATGGCTTTTGATTGGACCATCTGGGTCATGTGTTCTGACATCCAGGCATAATCACACCACACTACTGGGTCAGAGGACTCACAGAGGGGCTCCTATTCCAAAAATAGGAAACTTCACTGTCACTCTACTTCAAACCTTAGTGCACCTGTGCCAACTATGAGTTATATTTTTATGTTTATCTCACACAGTGCCTTTAAAAAACATTTCTAATTTGGGGGGCTATTAAGCCAAAAGGAATCTCAGCTTCTCTAGTCCAATCAATTGCATTTTACAGATGAGAAAACTGAGGCTTAACAATATTAAATAATTTGCTAACGTCATACAACTAGTCATTGTCTGAGGCATTTTGAGTTTCAGTACATTGTGAACTCACAGTTTCCTTATTTCAAGGCTAGTACTTTATCAGCTATGGTACATGTATACTTTATATCTACTGATACAAACGTGAATTTACTGACAACAGGAATAGAGTCTTATGAATTTTTTGTGTTTATGCATTATATCTAGTGAAATTTAATTTATATTATTGGCTCGCTTCCACAAATTAAACCTAAAAATGCAGATCCCTTTCAATGCTTCAAAGAATATAGATATGGTAGAAGTTTCTTGGTCACTCACCCTCCACACTCCCCTATATTCTTCATACACACACACACACATACACACACACACATACATATCTATAAATAATTCCCAAACAATAGCCACTTAGGGCTTAGGAATTGGATCTATAATTATAGATCTACTGGGAACTCCCAGGTAAGGACATTCCTTCTACCAATGCAGGTAAGCAACTTCTTTGTACTTACAGACTTACAACTTGCCTAGAACACAGAGCCACAGTGAACTGACTTGCCCAGGGCATCACAGCCAGTACTTACTTGTCAAAGGTGGTACTTGAATCCACATTTTCTTAGCAACGAAGCAGCATCCTAGAAAAAAATAATTAGACAACCTTTCAGGACTAATTAGATACGTGACAATTAAACACAAAAGGACTTTTAATTCATGTTGTTCATACTGATCTGTATCTTATTAACTTTTGTTTTCCATCTCCACATCCTTTTCTGAAATGTTTAGGAGATAGCTTTTGCAAAACATTGGACATGAATATCATTTTTTGTGTGATTTTGTGGAGAAATAGGGTGCACCACAGCTGTTATTTTTTCCACATATCCCAGTCAATCTGTCATGCATTTACTGTGTTTTATAAATATGTGGCATATTTGGAAATATATTGTTCACATATTTTGCATGTTTTCAGCTCCTAGCACACTAAAAATACGTTGCAACAGTTTTGCAACATAGGACTCGGAAACAATAGGATCCTCTTATTTAAAGATTCCCACATATGACAGAAGTGCTGACCAGGTTAGTAAAATCAATATTTTATATAAACACGTATGCATAAAAATATATATGTATACATATACATGTGGATGTATTTCTGTGTGTGTATATCTATCCTTTCTTGTTTCTTCTGCTCCTTCTGTGTCCCACTGTGTTATACACATCTGGTACTTGGAGAATTCCCGATACAAATGGTACCATGAGGGTGTGACTCAAGATTTTATCATGCAAGGCTATTTACTCAGATCATTACAACATGTATTTTTAATTTGACCTAAAAATAAAGTAGGTTTAACTATTCAGGTATCTTTCCACGGATGAATTTCCCTTTCTAACAAGTCAGCAAATTCCCTGAGATAGTAAAGGACCTAACCTGGTAGGAAGTTGCTAGGAATTATGAGGATTAGGTTATTCAAAGGAAAATAAAAACAAATTAGCATGTTTTCATATAAATAGAAAGATTTTCATGTTTCCTTTTCTACATAAATGACAGACCATATATTTTGCTGACAGTCTGCAATATAGATTTACCCCTGTCACTAATAGAGGAAAAGGGGGAGGGGGAAGGAGATTTAGATAACGACTATTTAAAAAAATATATATCCTGACTCAAGTTGCAAGAATATGACAATCATGAAATGAGAAAAAGTAAATCAGATCTCTTCATTCCTTCCTTTTAAATAATACATATTTTTGCAAATAAGCCAGTCCAATTTTTAACTTGCAAATTTAATTTTGAAGGCAAAAGAACCCTTAGAGAACTGAAGTTCACATCTAATATGTTTGACAAGTCAAATCAACATCATTTGTTAGGCACAGTAACAATTGAAGTTCTTAAGAGGTAATTCTTGATTTTAAGTTAATTTATCAATCCCTACTACTACTCTACCCTACTACTACTACTACTCTACCCTACTACTACTACTCTACCCTACTACTACTACTCTACCCTACTACTACTACTACTCTACCCTACTACTACTACTACTACTACCCTACTACTACTACTCTACCCTACTACTACTACTACTACTCTACCCTACTACTCAATACCTAGACATCTCAAGACATATCTAATTGATTGGTGGATGCCGATTCTTCCCTCATTTCTTGATCTTAGGAGGAAGTGGTGGGTCTCAGGAGGACACCAATATACCTCTTCTTCCTGCCAAATGACTGGGTCACTATAGTCCAAAATGGTTGCTAGAGCTTGCTGACTTCTCTTACCTAAGAGAATTCTTATTTACAGATAAATAAGTGGTGGATTTTCACTCCACCTCTAACAAAAGCCAGTCCAGGGAGATCCCTTGAGGCCTAGGAGTAAATCACTGTATCCTGGAAGCTGGTTGACCCTGGGAAAAAGTTCATGCAAAAACTATTATAATTCATCATTAATTTTCCACTGCCTACTATGTTCTAGGCACTGTGCTAAGTGCTGTTATTTCATCAGAAATAATAATTACTCTAGTGTTTGCAACTATTTATAATTCCTTCATAAGATGTAAGCTCCAAGAAAGTAGGGATTAGTTTAATATTTTTCTTTTTATGCCCAGCACCTAACAAAGTTCCTGGCACATAGTAGGTGTTTAATAAATGTTTGATGATTGTCATCTGTTTGATTTTTCTTCCACCCAAATCCATTTGTCCTTTAAGAGTTGGCTAGTATATTGTAAGCTTTGGCATGCTCTAAGTAGAGGTTGGGGGGTGGGGAAGTCATCATTAAATGGCAAAACATTCCAGTATCTTTGCCAAAACAACAACAGTGATTATTCATAAACTACAGTTAAAATTAGCCACCAACAGGGGTTGTCTCTAGAACTCTGGGAATAGTATCATGTACCTCTGTAGGGACCCAACTTGACAGTGTGGCTTGAGGAAGTAACCCAAAAGTTCTATCTCCACCAATTATCATCAGAATTCTATTTTTTCAGGTGCCACTCTGGTAAGCACCGGATTGTCCCCTTTCTTTTACATGACCCCACTCCTATTCAGACTATCTACTGCCCTGCTTCTTCTCATCCCTTACTCTTCCCCTTTCTCCCTTTGCAACTGTTGTGGTTTTTGTTTTTCCAGGTGAAAAAATTCCTACTTATGATTGATATGACAAAGGGGGTAGAGAAGTCACTTTGGAGTCTGAAAGACCTCCCATTCAAGCTTCATCTTTGACACATACTAGCTATGTGATCCAGAGCAAACTGAAACTCTCAGTAGCCCCAGGTAATTCTCTAAGAGTGTAAGTTAAAGAAAAGTCTGCATTGGTAGAACTAGTTCCTCCACCCAAAGTTCCTTGTATTAGTGAAATCACAGAGCCTCTCCAAAGGAAGACTCTGATAGTAATACCTTCTGAACTGACATCAATCAGCACATAATGAACATCCAATTCGCTCATATGCTATATGTAATAATATATTTTCTAATATAATGTTTATACTGTCAACCCTTTTAAAAAATATTTAATTTTTTCCCAAGTGCATGTGAAGACAACATTAGTTTTCTAAAATTTAAATTCCAAACTTGTTCCCACACTTTTTTTCCTCCATGAGATGGTAAGCAATTTGATAAAGGTTATGCATGTGATATTACACAAAATATATTTCCATTTTGGTCATATTGTGGAAGAAGGTGAACAAAGGAAGGAAGGAAGGAAGGAAGGAAGGAAGGAAGGAAGGAAGGAAGGAAGGAAGGAAGGGAGAGAGGAAGGGAGGAAGGAAGGGAGAGAGGAAGGGAGAGAGGAAGGGAGGGAGAAAGAGAGGGAGGGAGGGAGGAAGGAAGAAAGGAAGGAAGGAAGGAAAGGAGGGAGGCAGGGAGGGAGGAAACCAAGAAGAAAATAAAGTGAAAAATAGTATGCTTCAATTTGTATTCAGACTCCATTAGTTCTTTCTCTGGAGGTGGATAGCATTTTTCATCACAAGTCCTTCAAATGTCTTGGATCATTGTTTTGATGAGAATAGCTAAATCCTTCACAGTTGATTACTGTACTATATTATTACTGTGCATAATGTTCTTCTGGTTCTGCTGACTTTTCTTTGCATCAGTTTATACAAGTCTTTCCAGGTTTTTCTGAAACCATACACCTGACAGAAGGGCAGCAAGGGCTAGGTTATTGGGATTAAGTGACTTGCTCAAGGTTACACAGTTATCTGAGGCCATATTTGAACCCAGGACCTCCCATCTCTAGGTCTGGTTTTCAATCCCCTGAACCACCTAGCTGCCCTTGCTCACTTCATTTTGAATCCGTTCACACAAGTCTTCTCAGGTTTTTCTGAAATCATCCTTAAGCAAGAGTTCTTACCATTTTTTTGTCATGGATCACGCTGGCAATTTGGTGAAGCCTCTGCACCCCTTCTCTCAATGTTTTTAAATATATAAAATAAAATCCAACACATACCAGTTATATTAAAATGTAATTTTCAAATATATATATGTATATGTATACACATACATAAACACACATATAAATTATATATATTCCAGTTTAAGAATTCTTAACCTAGATGGATAAGCATGGGGTTCTTATAAGAGAAAGTACTTGCACTGAACTTTAAAGGAAACTAGGTCTTCTAGGAGAAAGAGATGAGGAGGAAATACATCTAGGCAAGAAGGACTGCTTGGACAAAGACATAATGCTAAGTTATAGAATTTTCTCCTAAGAACAATAAACAGGCTACTTTGTCTTGAACACTGAATGTGTAAAAGAGAGTAATATAAAACAATTCTGAGATGGTAGACTGAAACCAGATTATGAAGGCTTTCAAAAGCCAAACAGAGAAGCTTGTATTTTATCCTTGAGGTGAGCAGGAACCACTGGAACTTCCTGAATAGAAGAGTGACATGGTCACACCTGTGCTTCTGTTATATTAATTTGTGTTGCTTCAGAGGGCCAATTGAAGAAGAAAGAGACTGGAGACAGGGAAATAATTTAAAAAACTATTTCAGCAGTCCAAAGGAGAGGTCATAAAGGCAAGAGCTAATGTAGTAGCCATACAAGAAGGAGAGAAGGGGCAGATGTGAATGATAATATGTATGTAAAACAAGCAAGATGTGGCAACTGAATGGATGTGAGGAGTAGGGAAAAGGGAAGAATTGAGAATGACTTTAAAGTTGCGAATCTCTGCTATGAGGACAATAATAGGGGAATTAGGAAAAGAGGAGGACTTGGGAATGGGGTGGGGAGGATAATAATTATATTTAGATATATTGAATTTGTATCGCTTATGGGATATCCAGTTTGAAATGTCAATATGTGATGCTGGCCTAGAGTTCAAAAGAGAGACTGGGGTTGGATATCCTGGGAGTCATCTCCATTGAGATGATAGCTGAACCCTTGAGAACTACTGAAATCGACAATTATAGAGCGTGAAAAGAGAAAGAATAGAGCACAGTATAGAGCCCTGGGATATATACATTCATGCATAGGGGGTATACAATTCAATTCAAGAAGTGTCTATAAACTCTAAGGTCTGTAAAATGTTTCAAGCTTTTAAAGGGAAGTGTAACATAAATATAAGGTATAATAATGATAAATAGCACTAATAACTATGCCACTAGTAATAAAACCTGTCCTGTCACTAAGAAATAACTGTACTAGATATATTTTACATTTATATAGTAGCTCAGCTGCTAATGGGAAGGTCTCACGGCTAACATTAGCAACTGCAATTAAATGCATCACATCGATACTTCAAGAAGACACTTTATTCCTCCCATAGCTTGAGTTCTTTTGAGAGGAACAGTTGGGTCTCATACAAAAATCTCAGGAAAATGTCTCTCCGGAACACTAGGATTTCAACAGGCCTTCACACTGTGCTCAGAGACTTAGAGCTGCAAGGGAACTTCAAGGTCATTTGTATGACCCCTTCATTTTATAAACAAGGAAACTGAGGCACAGAACACTTGAGCCTATTGCCCAGGGTCATATAAGGAATACATACAGAGCTGAGATTTGAACCTACATCCTTAGAGTCCAAGTCAGTACCCATTCCACTATACCACTTGGATTCCCTACTTTTCGAAGTGTAAAATTAACATTTGGCATGAGATTTTGAAAATATTCTTTACCTTGTGGTCTCAGATGTACTAAATGGCTTAACTTTTGTCAGAAGACTTTACTGAAATGGCATAACTCCAGAATTTAGTTTGCAGCATTTCTCTCAGAATCTCTTTATTTTTAAACCCTTACCTTCTATCTTAGAATCAATACTGTTAAATTTAAATTAATATCCAATAACTTCAAGTATTATATTTTATAAGATTTATTAATAATCACTTGAAGTAGAATAAATAAAAGAACAAAGTACAAAACTTTATGACCATATGTGAAAAATTCTCCTGCCTGGCACTCACCCAACCTCCACCAGCCACATTCCTGGGAACAGTGAGCAAGGGCAGGGCTACACTCACAACTTTATCTCCAAAATGTAAGGACATAATGTGAGAACAAAGATGGGATGCTGGGAGAGAGAGTCTTGGGGAGCAAATCCTATTTACACAGTGTATTGGTTCCAAGACAGAAGAGTGGTAAGGGCAAGGCAAGGGGAGGTTAAAGTGACTTGCCCAGGGTCACACAGCTAGGAAGTATCTGAAATTTGATTTGAACCCAGGACCTCCCATCTGGCTATTGCTATTAGACCTGGCAATAGACCTGGCTATTAATCCACTGAGCCACCTCGCTGCTGCTGCTCCCAGAATCTAACCCTTTAAACAGAAATTTTTGATATTTCATTGTTTGATATATTATTATTGTTTGAAGACTAAAGAAGGAACATATTAAGCATAAGAGTGATGGCGTAGGTAAAGGCTAAACAAAAGAATTATTAGTCTCTTTTCTCAAAAAATTTATAGTTGAGGAAACAAAGTATTCTCAACATGATGGTATATATAGTGGATAGAATATTAGGTTTGGAGTCAGGAAGACTTGGGGCTGTGGGCAAGTCCCTAATCTTTCAACCTAAGCTTCCCCAACCATAAAATAGGGATTCTAATAACACCTGCTTCACTGGGTCATTATAAGGCTGAAATGACTTACCAGAAAGAAAGTGCTTTATCACCTTAAAGTTTTAAATAAATGCTAGTATTATTATGGTAAAGAGGTGCATAAAGAAGAAGTGAAACTCTGAGGAATAACAGGGGTGATTAAAGGAACTCCTGATTTGCTGCACAATGATATCTACCATGGGGCTGTACTTGTCCTCTGACTTCCTGCAAAATAAATCATGTGCTCCTTGCTCAGATTACCCAAGGAGTTCCTGATTGGTCCCCAGCTCCTAGGGAATTGCCCCAGTTCATCATAGTAAGAATTCCCTTCCTTGATCACCCCTGTTGAAAAAACAATTACACAAAAACTTATCAACATATAGAAGAAGAAAAAAACCCACAAAACTGGATTTCTAAGGATTGAGGTTCTCCAGAATGTAAGTTGTGTGTATGTCTATGTGTGTGTTTATATTGTGGTGCCTTCGGTACCAAATGCAAGGATAGCATCGAGTAGAAAACATATAGTTTTGTTGTTGTCATCCAACTCTTCATGACCCCATGGTCCATACCATTCATTCTTGGCAAAGATACTGAAGTGGTTTGGCATTTCCTTCTCTAGTAGATAGACAAACAGGGTTAAGTGACTTCCCTAGGGTCAAACAGCTAGTAAGTGTCTGAGGCCAGATTTGAACTTAAGATCTTTTCTTTTTTTTAAAGGCAGTGGGAGTGAAGTGACTTGCCCAGGGTCACACAGCTGGGAAGTGTCTGAGGCCAGATTTGAACCTAGGACCTCCCATCTCTAGGCCTGGCTCTCAATCCACTGAGCTACCCAGCTGCCCCATGAACTTAGATCTTAACTGACTTCAGACCTGACAGTATATCTACTGTGCCATCTAGGTGGCCTCAGATACTTAATAGTTGTGTGATCCTGGGCAAGTCACTTATATACTATACGTACTATACACACTTATACACTATACATACTATCATGTTGAGAATACTTTGTTTCTTCAACTATAAGTTTTTTGAGAAAAGAGACTATTTTTTCTTTTTTAAAATTTCTTTTTGTTTATTTTCTGTTTTGTTTATTTTGTTTATTTTTTCTTTTGTTTAGCCTTTACCTACACCATCACTCTTACTCTTAATATGTTCCTTTTTTATTCTTCTTTATCTCAGTTTCCTCATCTGTAAAATGAGCTAGAGAAAGAAGTAGCCCAGGGTCACATAGCTAGAAAGTATCTAAGGCAGGATTTGTATTCGGATCTTCCTGCCTCCAAATCTAGGACTCTGCTGTACCACTTACCTGTCAGATGACTTCTGCATTCCTTTCCAAGTTAAACATTCGATAGTTCCAAGATTCTTTGGCAATGGTATGGACTTAATCTGCTTTGTGACCCACCAGGTCTCTTAGGTTCCTGAGTAGCACAAGACTCAAACCTAAGGCAAGCTGGAGTCCCAAATAAAGCTATGGTATACCTTGGGTGTTAAAACAGTTATTATCTATTGCCTTATGAAGGGCAAAAGTACCTGAATAAAACTAATAATTATTCAAGGCTTCCGACAATCTATGATTTCATCAGTGTCTACTCTACTGTCACTGATAGAGAGCACAAACCTTTCAATCTTCAGGAGGTGATTTCATTGGCTGCCATGGCCAAAATAACTCATCGCTAAGTAGTCAACCTTTTGGTGATGCGCCTTTCTCGAACAGACCTAGGCTTGTCCTCACCTGATAATCCCTCCTGGATCCTTCCCAGAATGTGTAAGGACTTGCGTTCCACAGGCATAAGCTTCAAGAATGCAAGGTCCCCTCCACACCACAATGAGACACACTGGAGCAAGAATTCAATGGAGGATAATAGCAACAACAGTGATAACGAGAATTAGCTCAGAGATCGTGGGAATCCAGTAAAAGGCACCCATGTGATATCTGCAACCGAGCTCAAGACCCCTTCTGAAGTGGGGAGAGAATCCTTTTTGGCTGACTCTACTGACTTTCTGTTTCCTGCAATTCTACAACAAAGATTCAGGAACATGAGAAAAGGAAACCAAGAAAATGTGTCCTGTGATCCCAATTTAAGCCAAGAACAGGACAGACTTTGTGAGCCAAATAGAAATGAGGCCAAGATTACTTTCTTGAGGCCCCAGCTATTTTTTCAAAGCCCAAACCTGTTTAACTGCTTAGTTTGAACATGGTTCTGGGATACAGTTCACTATGGGAAAGAAAATTTAATTAGTAATGACAACCTCACCTTCATTCTTAGGTCAATATAGTCAAATAGCACATTAACAGTGATGGCCACCAATTGATTCCTGGAAGAAGAAAAGAGAAGGCAGGTGACACACTTTAATTAAGAGTTCTACTGAGAGAATTATCATCTAACCATCAGCTGTGGAAAGTAGCAGTCACTTCTCATGGCCAAGCCTAATAAATTCCCAAATTGTGCACAATACAAATGTGTTTTGGCTGTTTTGTATCACAGTCTATGTGTGTTTATAATAATTAAAACCACCATGCTCCCACAAGAAAATGCAA
This sequence comes from Gracilinanus agilis, assembly GCF_016433145.1. Taxonomy (NCBI): domain Eukaryota; kingdom Metazoa; phylum Chordata; class Mammalia; order Didelphimorphia; family Didelphidae; genus Gracilinanus; species Gracilinanus agilis. The sequence goes on along the minus strand of NC_058133.1, from coordinate 152,902,467 downwards.
AAGATACAAAGCAAAGCACTTGCTTTAATTATCTTGACCAACACTAGAGATATTTGACGGGTCAAGGCTGGATGGGTCCCACTGAGCAGGCAGATAAACTGAGACCCAAAAGGAATTCTTCAGTTGCCTAATTGGCAGAACTGGGGTTAGAATCCAGGAACGAGAAGAGATCATAGACCTCAGATCAATGCCTCAGAGCCCTTGGGATCCTCCACAGAGGATTAACAAAACTGAAAATGACCACATTATCTTAACACACACACATATACACACAGAAACATTTTTCTCAAAAATGAAAAAAAAAAGGGCCTTTTTCACTACAACTATCATGGAAAAAGACAGTGTCTCAAGAAAACATTGCACCTCCTGGGAATTGGAAGCATTTAGCTGTACTTTATGCCTCATAATGTGCTAATGTGATTATCTCATATTAGCTATCCTATGTGTCATATGAATAATGTCATTCCTAGGTTTCGAGAAAAAAAGAGGCTTGAACTCTAGGTTCATCCAAAAAACTGTCCTGGGTCGAGGCCAAGTATTAGAACATCTGATTGAAAATAGAGAAGGAAGTCTCATCCTAGAATCAGCAAATAAGTCCTATAAACCTCGTTAAACTACATGCAGATATTGGAAGGAAGTAAAACTTGAAAGGACCAGAAATCTGACGAGAAAGCCCTCGAGCCTTCTTTCCTCCTCCCTTTCCCATTTACCCACTGTGGCTTCCTCTTCCTAAAGAGACATGCCTGGCACACGGACTGCATAGCTCACAAGACCTCTAAGGGATGTGCATCCTCCTCTCCCATAGCTAGCCGATGCATCTCCAAAGCATTAAGGCAAGTCCAGCATCTCGAGTGGGAAATAAGAGTCATATACATTAGGAAAATAGGGGCATCTTTCTTTTCCTACTTTCCCTGTAAGAAAATCTTCATGTTTTCAGGCTAGGGGTACCCTTTGCTGTCTGGTTGGCTAGCTTTCTACGAGCCCCAAATCACAATAACTTGATACACTGGATTCAGGATAGGGAGATGGGAGCGAGGTATATTTTTCATCCCCACCAAGCTCTGTCATGCTCATTTTTCCTCACTAGCTAGATGTTAGACAGTGTGTATGGTGTGGGTGAGACATCCTTTCCTTCTGAATTTTCCAGGAAGTGCATTTGCCTCCCTCCCCACATGTTCCATTTAACGTAACTCAGACCAATGTTTTAAGCTATCCTTAATTCAGGAAAGTTGTGAGCTTGGCAACCAGAGTGGAAACAGACGCAATGTTGTGGGAGTTGGTTGTATGAGTGCGTGCGTGTGTGAGTGTGCATTTATGTGCATGTGTGTGCATGGTGTTTTTCCATCTTTGGGGTTCATTGTGTGTGTGTTTTTCATAAAGTGCATGGGAGAATTAGGCTCAAAAAGCAACTGCTTGGAGAGATAGAAACTCCTGTAATTCATGTTGTGCATAATGGATTTGGCAGGCCCAAGCACAGAAATTTCCAGAAGTGTTTGCGTGGCAGCAGCTCTTTGCCAATTCACATTTTTTAGCTGTCCTGGCCAGATGCCCGGCCTACAGAAAAAGTCTTGTCTCTCCACCAGTTTGGCTGGCCTTGCTGATGTGTTTCCAAACTGCATGGCAACATTGGATGAGCTTATTTTCAAGTGCCAAAAAAACTCCTGCTACTTATATTGTTACTAAATACCAGATGTGCTTAATAAAGAGTAAGTGGAGCCAAACCTAGGGTAATCAAATAACCTATCATTAACATTTTCTAAAAACAAAAAATGCAATTGGAACACCAGATTACTGTTTTTCTTTGTTTGTTTTACGCCCTATTACTGGAACCCCGAGGGTGATGGGAACAGAACACGGTAGGAGTAGACATTTCTGGCATGGCTGAGGATGCTGTTTACAATCACACCCCTGCACATCTGAAACATGTGTGAGAAAGTAAAGGCTTAAGCAGATTTCCTCTAGGCTGTTCAGTTCGAGGCTCTCAGGGAGGGAGGAGCGACTGAAGCAGGAAAACAGCAATGAGCTAGAGAGCATTAAGGGTGTCTCTTTAGATCCCTTAATAGCTGTACGGGGGCAAGGGTGTTTATGTGTCCGTGGGCCTGCCAAAAAATCAGGCTTTGGCCTTGCAGGGGTGGGTTCAGAAGAACAGGAGAATGGAAGGGGAGGCTGAGGTTACAGAAATAGCAAATGGCCCCATGAATCGAAAAAAGAAAGCAAAACAACTGGAAGCCATTGAGGGGAATAAACAGAGATTTAAAGAGGTTAGCAAAGAAAAATATGATCAGTAATCTTAGGTACTTATTTGCCTCCCTACTCCCTTTTCCTTACCATAGAATGCAAGCACTTTGAAGGCAAGAACCGTTTCACCTTTGTCCAGTAAAATACAAGGTACGTGATATTGTTGTTGAGTCATTTCTGACTCTTCGTGATCCCTTTTTGGTGTTTTCTTGGCAAAGATACTAGAATAGTTCGCCTTTTTCTTTCACAGCTCATTTTTAGAGAAGAAGAACAGAGGTAAACAGGGTTAAGTACACAGTTAGTAAGTGTCTGAGGACAGATTTGAACTCACAAAAATGAGTCTTTCTGACTCCATGCCCAGTGCTCTAGCCACTGCACCACTTAGCACACAGTAGGTGCTTACTGGTGTGGCATTTAAAATTATTGTAAACCCTGGGAGACTACAACTGTCAGGGCTCTCTGCCACAACTTCCCCTGACACCTCCCACTTTCTTTGTGGGAGGTGTCAGAGAAAGTATAAAAGAGAAAGTTTGGCACCTTTTAGGGGGTTGCTCTCTGCTCTGCTCTCTCAAGCCTGGAGGCTGGCTGACACTATCTACCCTGATCTCTCTCTCTCTCTCTCTCTCTCTCTCTCTCTCTCTCTCTCTCTCTCTCTCTCTGTCTCTTTCTCTCTCTCTCTCCCTCTCTCCTAGTTTTTCCTAGACCTTCCACTTTCTGATTCAAATAAAACCTAGCTATTCTAAACCTAAAGTTGCTCTCTGATCTTTTATTTGAGGCCAGAAGGGCTCTGGTCAATTCCTCCCTGCCCGGGGCCTGGGACTGCTACCTTCCTTTCCCTTCCTCTACCTTCCTCTCTCCTTTCTCCCATCCATCCTTTCTTCTTCCTATCTTCCCGACACCCCCTCACACTGGTTATTTGTGGAATTTAACTGAATTAGGAGAGGTTTGCCCTGAGATTCCTACTAGGAGCAGGGTCAGAGGAAGGGTAATTAACAGGAAGCCAGGATATTCAGTTAGGCAATGACTGCTACTTATTTGTGGTATGACCAGGACTGTGGATGAGTCTTTTAAAATTTGTGATCTTTGGCCACCTCATCTTTGTTTATTATTATTATTATTATTCATTTATATTTTCATATATTATTCAATATTCAATATTCAATATATTATTCCCAAATATCTATTTCATTTATTTATTTATTTATTATTTGGACAGATTGGTAGTTTCTTCAGTGGAGAGATCTCTTAATGAGGAAATTCTACAAGTGCTGGCTGATACCCTCTCCACAACTTACAATCTCAAAGAGTTGCCTGGAGCATGGGGAGTTCAAGTAACTTTTCAAGGATCTCACAGCCAAGTGGATGGTAAAAGAAGGACTTGAACCTCTGTCTTGTGCGTACTGAGATCAGCTACCTATTCAAAGCAGTATGCTACTTCTCATCTGTAAATTAGGAATCATAATTTTTACACAATGATACAGGGTTGTTTTTAAAGGGTTTTTCAAATGATAAAGAACTACAAAAATTTGAGAACTACAAAAATTTTCAAATGATAAAGAACTACAAAAAACTTCAAAAATGATAAAGAACTACAAAAATTTAAAGGGTTTTTCAAATGATAAAGAACTACAAAAATATATGGTGATGGTGATGACAATGATGAAGGGGATGTCCTTTATTTAGTATTTCTTGGAGCTGAGTGCCAGCACTATACCTCACTTCACCAAATGTATTATTGTCTACACTGTGTTCCAAACATTGATACCAGAAAACTAAACTCAGAACCAGAATGCCATACTGCATCTAGCACACAGAAACATTAGGTAAACTAAACTACGATCTGATCTGTTCAGTCATGGTTGTTGAAAATGTTTGCCTTGTGCTGACATGGAAACATATAATTTTGTAAAATAATGTAAAAATATCCTCTGTAAGTTCTCTCCTGATCTTTCCGTACAGTGTAGACATCTGTCCCTGGGTTCTCAAAACCAACAATGTCAGTGTGTATGCCATAGCACAGTCTACCAAGATGAAAAACTTTTAGCGTAGGTCCTATGAAGACTGCCTGCTTGTTGTCTAAGGACCATCTATTTTTGGAGAGGCTTATCACCAAAAGACTAAACACCAATGAGGCGGTTGTTTTTTTTTTTTTAAGTCATAACAACTTATGATGATAGTCTTCTGAGGCATATTGGGGTTGCCATCTGAACTTGTAGAAGGAGTAGTTAATGCTATCAAAGTTATAAACTCTTGAAATAATATCAAATTAACATCTAGGATGCCTTCCTACCCTTCTTCCTTTCTTTTCTGCCACAATATTCACATTTGTAGCTGTGGTTTCCTCATTTAAAAATGATAAATTCATTCCTGAAAAGTTGTATTTAAATAAGTTTCAAATAAATCATATGCTAAATGCACAAGAAAAATGCTTTGAAAGACAATGTGGATGGAGAGCTGGCTTTATAATCAATCAAGTTCATGTGGGTTCAAGTCTTGCTTCTAACATAGTTTGGTGTATAATTAGAATCTACTCCCCAGAACTCCAATTCCCAGCATCCCACTTTTGTTCTCACATTATACCCTTAAGTTTTGGAGATAAAGTTTTCTGGGACCCCGCCCCATGCTTTCTTTTCCCCCTAATGGGGCTGGGAAGACCTCTCTTTACTCAGGCATTTACTTTTTGTCTTTTATTTCTTTTACTTCAAGTGATTATTAATAAATCTTATACAATATAATACTTGGAGTGATTGGATATTAATTTTAATCTTATATTGGTCAAGGAATTCTAGGTGAATTACAGCATTACCTTTTAGTTCCCCCATTAACAGTTTTTTAAAAACTTTACCTTGTATCTTAAAATCTATACTAAGTGACCCTGGGCAAGGTATTTAACCCCCATTGCCTAGCCCTTACCTCTCTTCTGCCTTGGAATCACTACTTAGTATTGATTCCTTTTTTTTTTTTAATAACCCTTATATTCTGTATTAGAATCCATACTGTATATTGGTTCCAAGGCAAAAAGAGCTGCAAAGGCTAGGTAATGAGGATTAAATGCCTTGCTTAGGGTCACACAGCTAGGAAGTGTCTGAGGCCAGATTTGAATCTAGGATCTCCTATCTCCAGACCTGAGTTTCTACCCACTGAGTCATCTAGCGGCCACCCCCACACACCCACACCCCCACCAGCTTTCTATGAAGATAATTCATAAGAACAGTTGGAGATCTGTACTGAGAGAGGGTTTCTTCACTGGAAGTTCTGTATACCAATGAAGTCACAAGTCCAGAACCACAAAAGTAAGGTAAAGTAAGTAAAAAAGTAAGTAAAAACCACTATTTAAAGGAAATCTTCCTCTACAACTCTTTTGGTAGAGTGAATAATTCACTTGTAATTAATGCACTTAATTTGACTTGAACCCACATGAACTTGATTATAAAGCCAGCTCTCCATCCACATTGTCTTTCAAATTCACTTAAATGCAAATGTCTATCTCTTTTGAGACTGGAAGGATGTATATTGAATTTTCTTTTTTAAAAAGATATCTTCTTTTTTCCCAATTATATGTAAAAAATGTTAACATCCTTTAAATTTTGAGTTCCAAATTCTCTCCCTCTTTATTGAGAAGGCAAGCGATTTGATTCTTTAATTCTTTACTAAAATTTTTTAAAGTGCATTATACTATCTCTATCTGAAGTCCAAGCCAACACTCAGATAACATTGCTTAGCATCAAGGTTTTAAGAAGGAATTTTGTATTAACAGGGCTCCAGAAATAGTCATGGAACACATATTGATGTCAATGACTGGCTAAGCTGTTATTCAGTATCAAGCCTATCAATAATAGTTTTAGTGGGTTGTGGCTCAGTGGATAAAATGCTGGACTGGAGTCAGGAAGACCTGAGTTCAAATTTGACCTTAGACACTTACTTGATGTATCACCTGTTTACCTCATTTCCCTAACTATGAAATGGGAATCATAACAGTACCTACCTCATAGCATTATTGTGAAGATCCAATGAGATAATATTTATAAAGATAAAAAGTGCTTCACACAATGACTGGCACTGAGTAGATCCTATATAAGTGTATATTTCCTTCCTTCTCTTCCCCCTTTTATGGCTACTAACTGACCAGAAGAAGATTGATACCTGCAGTCAGCCAGTGACAGAGGTTATATCCTCTCCTTCTATCCTTCCAGTCTTTTTTCATATATAAGAAAAAGGTTTAAAACTGGAAAAGCTATGGAATGACCTCCAGGAATTGATGCAGAGTGAAAGGAGCAGAACCAGAAGAATACTGTACACAGAGACTGATACACTGTGGTAAAATCGAATGTAATGGACTTCTGTACTAGCAGCAATGCAATGACCCAGGAAAATTCTGAGGGATTTATGGTAAAGAATGCTACCCACATTCAGAGGAAGAACTACAGGAGTGGAAACACAGAAATAAAACAACTGCTTGAACACATGGGTTGAGGCAGACATAATTGGGGATGTAGACTCAAAATGACCACACCAATGCAACTATCAATAATATGTAAATAAGTCTTGATTGATGACACATGTTAAAACCAGTGGAAATGTGCGTCGACTATGGGGTGGGGGCGAAGGGGGGTGAAGGGGAAAGTAAAAACATGAATCATGTAACCATGGAAAATTTTTCTAAAAATAAAATATTTAAAAAAAAAAGAAGTAGCTGTACAATTCTAATCACACACACACAAAATTGGAAAAGCTAAATTCAATGACAATGCTTTATATGGTGATATGGATGCTTCTTAATATTGTAAATATTATTTATTGAATATTAATAACCCCAAATTAGGAGTGAAGCACTTGATATAATGATACTTCATTTTAACATTTAATGTTATATAAAAGTTGTTGGGGGGGCAGCTGGGTAGCTCAGTGGATTGAGAGCCAGGCCTAGAGACAGGAGGTCCTAGGTTCAAATCCGGCCTCAGACACTTCCCAGCTGTGTGACCCTGGGCAAGTCACTTGACCCCCATTGCCTACCCTTACCACTCTTCCACCTATGAGTCAATGCACAGAAGTTAAGGGTTTAAAATAAAAAAAATAAAATAAAAAGCTAAAAAAAAGTTGTTGGTTTTCTTTTTTAAAAATAAAGTATGGTAAAAAAAAAATTTAAGACATGGAGTATAATTTCCTTTTTGGAGATGCCAGAGTGATGGTGAATATTACCAAAAATTGGATTTATAGCAGTGTCCCAACTTATAAGTTAAGGGGGTAGCAGTGGAGGTAAATGTCCAAATGGGGTGTGGGCATTCCAAAGTAAGGCGGTGTTCCCCGTGTGATATAGTGTGGTTATGGTATTGGTTAGCATTGAATAGATTTTGTTATTTTTGTTGGCTCCTAGATAGAAATTTTGCAGGTTATCAGGACAAGCTATATTGCTCAACAAGCCGCATAAAAAAGAATTTTCAAGATAGCAATAGAGGCATAACTAGGATGGGGATAATTGGGATTTGTCTTAGGGCACCAATGGTAGGAAGGGGCTCATGATAATGCATCCCACTGTGTTGTCACACCATATACCATCACTAGCCTTGCTCCCTGGACCAGCTGCAGGTCACCTTTAGAGTACCATCACTGTGGTACTCCTTTCCTCTGATCTGCCTTCCCCTCCGCATCCTTCCTCTGCCTCCCCTCCTGGAATTGTGGGATCAAGGACCACTGAATGTGCTAGAGGCACAGCGGCCAGATTTTCTGAGGTACAGGCTGTCCCCTGTTCCAACCTGCATTCACATGGGTAGAACTGTTCCTACTCCCTTCTAAATGAGCTCCAGGTGCCAGAATCCCTAGTTATAGTTCTGGGTAGTAATTCAAGTGATAACAAGTTCTGTGTGAGGCTAGATAATAGAAAAACAAGGGTAGAGGAGCCTATTTCCTTGACATTGTTTATGTTGCATAACTCAAATAAACACAGACATGGGAATGGTTCCCTTGGCAGGAACTAAGAAGCCAGGACTTGGGGACAAAAGGTGGGCAAAAGGGCATCTCCTTCAGCTGCCAGTTCAGAAGTGATGTTGCTTCAAAAACAAGGACAAACTCATCCAATTGGGTCAGATATCCTGAAGAAATTAAATAGTGAAGAATGGCTCTCTTTTGGACCTGTAACTATCTGTTCTTCTCCCTAGCAAAGGATAGACAGAATCAAATAACTCCTAAATGGGGCACATTTGAAAAAGAGCAAAATTGACACTCTAATTGCTACTTCTCTTTGCAAAGGAGGGGAGCTTAGGAAAGTACAGTGTATTTTCTAAGCATGTTAACCCACTGTGAAATCAGCCAGAAACAAAGTTGCTGTTTTCTCAGGCATTCAAACAGCAGCTGTGCTCTCTGAGACCTCCCCTCCATCTTTAGTCTAGGGCTGTGCAGGGAACACATTCCCGCTGGGAAGTATCAGTCTAATGGCAGTTTACACTGAGAAACTCTTTAGTTCTGGAGACAGGGAGAAGAATTTCAAAAAGTAGGTTGTCAACTTAGTAAAGTACCCTGGTTTAGGGCAGACATGCAAATTAACAAGGGCCCAGAGGCCCACAGTCTGACAAATCTACAGAACTCCTGGCTCTGGAACTGGAAGGAATTTACAGAAATCTCTCTACCCCAATTTCATGCAACATACAGTTAACCATCAACCTGGGCTTAAAAGAGAAATAAAAATTGCAAATACAACCCAGAGCAAGAGAAGAACATGAATGTTGCTATTTGAGGCTATCCTCTGGGCCATTGCTAGGAACTTGCTATGGTCTAGGGAAAATATTTTTCCTTTTGTTTTTCTTTTAAAAACGTTTGTCTTTCATTTTTATATTGCCTTCATTTTCAAATATATTCTTCTCCTTGTAGTTTACAGAGAAAGAAAGAAAG
>NC_058133.1:152874296-152888584 GCF_016433145.1 Gracilinanus agilis | reverse complement strand
AATATAATATAATATAATATAATGTAATGTAATGTAATGTAATGTAATGTAATGTAATGTAATGTAATGCAATATAATGCAATATATGTATATGATATATAATACACATATTAGTTATCTATGTACTTCTACCATACAACTAATTATATTTAATATATAATAATACACACAGAGATACATGTATGTATATATGTGTGTATATATATATGAGTTGCCTATGTGTTTCTATTAAATCAATCAACACATATTTATTAAATATCTGCTATGTGCCAAGGACTGAGGATACAAGTACAAAGAATGAAACAATCCCTACTCATTGGAGGCCTACATACTAATGATAGGGGCAGAGGGGAAGGCAAAGACTAATGGCTATATTTGGTTGCAAATGATTATGTCCCCCTTTGTGAATTAATGACTAGCATTCTGACTTCTTTCTTAGGGGTCTTTGGGAATAATAATTAACAGAAATTACTAAAATGCATTAGACAAGTGTAAATTTCAGCTTAAATAATGACTGTTCATCTCTATGTTGTTATTATTTAAGGTATTACCTATGCAGCTGCTCAGTTGAGTTCATTTTAATGAGCATTTTTAATATTAAGCGCTATCTTGTCCATTACTTTGTTCTATGACACATACTAGGGATTTTTATTGTTGTTCAGTTGTTTCAGTTATGTCTGGCTCTTTGTGTCCCCCCCATTTGGGATTTTCTTGACTAAGATACTGGAGTGGTTTGTCACTTCCGTCTCCAGTTTATTTTATAGATGAGGAAACTGAGGCAAACAGGGTTGAATGATTTGCCCAGGATCACTAACTAGTAAGTATCTAAGACTAGATTTTAACTCAGGTCTTCCTGACTCCAGACCTGGCATATCATGCCACGTAGCTGCCCTAGTTACTAGGGATACAGATACAAAAATGAAACAATCCTGGCTTACAATCTACAGATAGGCACAGCACATATACAAGTAATTTATTACAAAATATGTACTATGTGAAAACAAAATCATACGAGAGAAGAAAATAGTAACCATTGGTAGGATCAGGACAGACTTCACATTGGAGGTAATGCTTGATCTAAACAGGGAAGAAAATTACATCCTTTAATCTAATTCTACCCTGTTCAACAAATATTTATCAGGTACTGTCTGTATGCAAGGAACTATGGCAGGAACTAAGGATATAAAAACAAAAAAGGATTAATTTCTGTCATCAAAGAGCTCACATTCTATTTGGAAGATACACAGGTAACTATCAATAGATGGATATGGGGTACATATCAGTTTTAGATAATTACTAGCTGTGTGGCCTTGGACAAGTCACTTAATATGTGCCTGCCTCTGTTTCCTCATCTGCAAAATGAAAATAATAATGGCATCTACCTAGAAGTAACTAGGTGGTATAGTTAATAAAGTACTGGGCTTGGTATCAGAAAGTCTCATCTTCCTTAGTAAAAATCTGGCCTCAGAGGCTATTTGTGTGACCCTGAGCAAGTCACTTGATCCTGTTTGCCTCAATTTCCTCATCTGTAAAATGAAAATAATAATGGCACCTATCTAGAAGTAGTTAGGTGGTACAGTGGATAGAGAGCATTGTGCCTGGAGTTAGGAAGAACTGAATTCAACTGTGGGTTCAGACATTTATTAGCTATATAACCTTAGGCAAGTCACTTAACCTCTGTCTGCCTCAGTTTCTTCAACTGTAAAATGAGGACAATAACAGTACGTTGTTCTCAGGATTTTTGTGAGGATCAAATGAGATAATATTTGTAAAAGCATTTAGCATGGAAGATGGCACATAGTAGGTATTATATAAATGTTTATTCTTTCTTTGCCCCCCCCTTACTTCCCAAGGTTGTTTTGAAGATAAATTAAATTATATCTGTTAAGTATTGTATAAATATTATTACTATAAGTAAATACAAAGTACAGTATATATACAAAATCACATATAGCAGGTTTTGCTGCACATGCTCAAATCACTTAAGGGAGAGGGAGAAGAAGAGAAAGGAAAGATAATGAGTTCTCTTTTGGAAATGTTGAGTTTTGAGATGCCTATGAGATATCCATATGGAGATGGCCAGTTGGTAATGTGAGACTAGAGCTTGGGAGCATTGTAAAAGTGAGATATGTAAATTTGGGAACCAACTGTGTGGAGATTATTTTCTTTTAAAAAATTTGTTGGGGGCAGCTGGGTAGCTCAGTGGATTGAGAGCCAGGCCTAGAGACGGGAGGTCCTAGGTTCAAATCCCGCCTCAGACACTTCCCAGCTGTGTGACCCTGGGCAAGTCACTTGACCCCCATTGCCTACCCTTACCACTCTTCCACCTATAAGTCAATACACAGAAGTTAAGGGTTTAAAAAATAAAAAAATAAAAATAAAAAAAAAAATTTGTTGGGGGCAGCTGGGTAGCTCAGATTGAGAGCCAGACCTAGAGCCAGGAGATCCTAGGTTCAAATCTGGCCTCAGACACTTCCCAGCTGTGTGACCCTGGGCAAGTCACTTAACCCCCATTGCCTACCCTTACCACTCTTCTGCCTTGGAGCCAATACACAGTATTGGATGGAAGGGAAGGGTTTAAAAAAAAATTGTTGACCAATGTCCTCTAGGATGCAGATCTTTTAGATGAAGGAAAACTCAGGATTCTAAAGAGCAGAGCAATTTCTGCAGGCATTCATTAAAATTTGACATACCTGAACTATCATTCCTAAATAACAAATATAATATTTGAATTGTTAGATTGGGAAAGCTATCACTTTGGACTATTATAAAGCTCCAATAGAAGGTAAACGGCATAAAGACTATATCTTGTCTCTTTTGGAGGATTGGGCCAAGAGTATCAGAGGATAATAATAATAATAATTTATATAGTGTTTTGACTTTTAAAAAATCAACAATATCTTTTTAAAAAATTTTTAAACCCTAATATCTTTTATATATCTTTCTATATTAATTTTTTTATTTGTTACAGGGCTAGGCAATGGGGGTTAAGTGACTTGCCCAGGGTCACACAGCTAGGAAGTGTCCAAGGCCATATTTGAACCTAGGACCTCCCATCTCTAGGCCTGGCTCTCAATCCACTGAGCCATCCAGCTGCCCCCAATCAAAAATATCTTATTCCATCTTTACAAAATCCCTTTGGGGGCAGATTCTATTACTTTACAGATGAGGAAACTAAGATAAAGAAGTTAAATAACTCGTCATGGGTCCAGTAAGAATCTGAGATTTAGATTCAGGTCTTCCTGACTCAAGTTCAATACTCTATTATACCATGTAACTGTAGATTTTAAAGACCTATATCTAGAAGCCTAAGAAAGTTAAGGGACTTGCCCAAGGTCACACAGGTTGTAAATATCACAAGCAAGATTTGAAACCAGATCTTACACAGTCAACTTCTTTGTTATGGAGGAGATAAGTAGCAGTAAGAGAATCAACATGGCAATGTCATGCCCCAATCAACTTCACATGAACATTAGAAAATGGGTCTGTCTAGAAAAACAACTGGGACAATGTGACAGCTGTGCCAGGGTGCCAGTGAATAGGCCTCCTGGGGAATATCCCCAAGGAGCCGATCTGTCTCAACAATCTGCTTGCTGCAACAGGCACAAAAGAGGGAAGTTGATGTTAGAGAAAATGGGACTGAAGGAGTTCTGCTCCAACTAGCCAGTAGATGTCATTGATGCCTGTTAAACAGGGAACTGACTATTTGAGGATGCCCATCACAGAGTTTTGACCTGAAGAACCTCCTCCTCTGTCTATCAGACTTTATTTAATCACTGCACTGATTCTTTTCACAGCTCTCTCGCTCATTTCTTTGGGGCAAAACAGCTTTTTGGTCACCAGATCCATAGATGCTGTCTAGACCATCCTCCCTGGGGAATACCTGAGAGTGACCTAAGACCAAAAGAATAGCAAGAAGAAATAAAAAGATGAGAAAGAAAGTCCCCTTACAGGGATCACTGATTTCAAAATATACTCCTTGAGGATAACACTTGTTTCTTTTCTTCTTTTCTTTCTTTTTTTTTCCTCTTGGTATTCCCAGACCCTAGAATGGCACATAAGAGGCGCCAAATAAATGCTTGTGGACTGATGAAAATAAATAATAAAAAAAAATATCAACAAAATTCAAGTAAACAAATTATCAGGTTGGACCAGGTACCCAGGAGGCAGTGTGTTCAAGGAGGTCAGGTCATGCTCTGAATTTTAAAATGCAAAAAGTATAAGTCAAGGGGTCAGCTGGGTAGCTCAGTGGAGTGAGAGTCAGGCCTAGATACAGGAGGTCCTAGGTTCAAACCCGGCCTCAGCCACTTCCCAGCTGTGTGACCCTGGGCAAGTCACTTGACCCCCATTGCCCACCCTTACCAATCTTCTACCTATGAGACAATACACCGAAGTACAAGGGTTTAAAAAAAAAAAGTATGTCATACCACAAACAAATTACCTTGTTGATTCCTAGGTAGTATAATACTTTATCTGACAAAAGGCCCAAACGCCTTGATTTTGGTTTATTGGCTTTGTATATTCTTACCTGATCTCTTTTAGAAAACATAACAAAGGGCAGGTGGCTCAGTGGATAGAGAGTCAGGCCTGGACACTAGAATTCTGTGCTCAAATCTGGCCTTAGACATTTCCTAACTGTGTGACTCTGAACAAGACATTTAACCTCAGTCGCCCACCCTTCAACCACTCTCCTGCCTTAGAACCAATATTAAGCATTTATTCTAAGACAAAAGGTGTGGGTTTAAAAAAAGAAAAAAATAATTAAAAAAATCCTTTCCTGTATTTTCTAGAAAAAAAGAATAAGTATATAATAAGAATACCTATATACTTATTCCATTATCTTTTTTTTTTCAAATTGGGAAGTTGAGATACAAATTGTGTGAGGCTCTTCACATTCAGTCTGAAATCTCACCACTTAAATTACTTTGGCCTTTGTCACCAGTCCTGGATGGGTAAATTTGGTTTCTTTCTCCTTTGGGCCAAGTCATTCCCTAATTGTAAGTAAGCAGAGTCCTTGGAAGAGAGTGTTACCTCTTTTGGGTCCCTCCTGTACCATTCAGTGTCCTGGAAGCCCCAAAGGTATACAGCCAGGGAGTATCTTGGCATTGGGGAAAAGAAGGCTATTTTATTTCTTCTACGTAACTCTCCAAGCTGAGAAAGCTCCATGTGGGACTAGGCCTCCGGCAAACCTGTTGGGTGCTGGGCTGTCTCAACATGCTCTTTCAAAAGTCAGGATTTTTCATGTAAACTTTGTTCTTCCTCTTATTTCTATGGGGATTCGTATCTGTAGCTTTCCTCATTTCTTGTTTCCTGCGTCCCTCTGGCACAGAGGCCTGAGGATACATGCCCCCAAACAAAACATTTCAGTTAGGGCGGGCCCATGGGGCAGCACCCTTGGTGGGAGAGTGTCAAGGCTGGCTGGTATTGGCTTCCAAGTGTGCAGTAGTTTGAGTTTCTCAGTGCCAGTATTTTTGGGCAGGTTTTTATCCTCATTCTTTATCACAAGCCCGTCAGGCAAATGACAGCAGAATTGTGAGCTTGAATGGACTTGTTTGACAGGCCAGCTTTCATTCTGGACTCTGAATGCCTCACTTTAAAAAAAAGCCAAAAACCCAAAAAACAGCCAACAAAAAATTCAGAGAGCAGTATGATCATTTCCTACTATTTCCTTACTAAAATTTGCTTAGGGGTTTTAAATGTCCTCTTATCATCATGGCTCCCCATGTAAGTGAGAAGATAAGATGTATGTTCTGTATTTGTAATAGACTGCACAAAAGCAGAATGTCCTCCAAAGAACCAACCACTAAAGGTGCTAATGAATACTTCAAGGAAATCGCTACCAAGTACAAGCACATTCGTAGAAATGAATGGTAAGTCATTGAATTGGAGAGAAATAACGTGCTTTTCACATAACACCCACCCTTTCTTTTAATACCACAAGTGGGAGCTCTTAATGGAAGACCTTTCTTCAGTAGACTGCATTAAGCTGAGTTGTGGCAACTAGTTAAACCCCAAAAGGAGGATAAGAAATTCTAGGTAGACCCAAACATTCATCAGGATCAGGTAGAACACAAGAAGATGAAATTTAGCTTGGATAACTGTAAAGTAACATGAGCTGACCAAAAAAAGGAGAGGAAAAAATATCGCTGTTCTTATGGAAGTCAGTGGTTGTTACATTTGGAGAATCCTCTAAGAAAAAGGATAAAGAGTCATTACAGAAAGAGTCATTACAGTAGAGGATCCCTGTGCCCTTGGGTAGCAACAGTTGGGATTATTTTTACCTTCTGATAAAGCCTTTCTTTTTTTTTTCATTTTTATTTTTATTTTGAATATTTTCCCATATTTTCATGTTTCATGTTCTTTCCCTCTCCCCACTGATAAAGCCTTTCATGGAAGACCACTGAGGGCGCCCTTCCTGACCTCCAGGACCACTTATATCAGTACCACATTGTTGGCAATTAATTATAGTTTGGCTTCAATGTCCTGTAACATTTCATACCTCTTGGTGGGCCATAATCGCATCTATTCTGTTAGTACCTTGAAGGAAGAAAACTCATCTTTTAGTTGCTTGGATCTTTTGTACCATTGGTTCTCAAATCTAGCATATGATACTACCTGGGTAACCTTGGGCAAGTCACTTAAATACTTTGAACCCTACTTTCTTCAGTGGTAAAATAGGGATAATAATTCGCTCCTACCTCACAGGATGTGGCACAGAATGTATTTCTTTTAAGTAATATAACAATGAATTCCATTTCTTATTTCATTCTGGAACTCATTTTTTATTTAATAATAGAATGCAAACCATTCACATTTGTGGTTTTCATCAACATATTTTATTTTTATTCTGTCAATTATTAATTTTATATATAGGGTTGATATTTTTCTTTATGTACTTCAAATCTCAAACTAGGTAATATTTGAATGCCACTTTATCCAAATACTAACATTATAACTTCTGTCTTATAATAGGATAACATTTAAAAAATAATTGCTTGTTTTAAAACTAAGGCTTTTGCATATGATTTACCATTAATGATTTTAAAAAACCAGATGAGACAACATTAAATGCTACCGAACCTTAAATGTGACATAATTTGGAGTCAGCCATTATTCTCATTATTCTTACTCTCAAACTTCCTACAAAAGCAGAATTCTTCATTTTAGACAAAGTAGATAAAACCCGTGTAGCCAAATCTTCACTTAATTAATCAACTAATACTTATTAAGTGACTGTTATGTGTCAGGCATCATGCTAAGACAACTTTTAAAATTCTATGGTTTTCAAATCAATTTTACTCATTAAAGGTCTTCTGTCAAAGGCTGGGTGGCCATTTGTTTTTTATGTAGTAAAAGGAATTCGTGTTTAGGTATGAACTGCATGAAATGGCCTCTGAGATCCATTTCAAATATGAAATACTATGATTCTATGACCTGAACTTGGGAAAAATATTTCAGACAGGAAATATCATTTTGGGAGATATCACATATCAGTCATAATGGAATGATGGTAGTAGATGAGCTGTGCCAAAGAAATTAATGTGAAGTGAAAAAAGAAGAGGTCCTATGCTTACTCATAGTTATGGAAAGAAGAATTATCATTGCAAACAGAGCAGGTGTGGTCAGAGAAGCAGGAGAAGAATCAAGATTGAACAGTGGGTAAGATTTGTTTCCTTTTTTTGTTGGCTTGTTTTCACACTTGAGATCTCATCTGTCTGGGCAACCTGCTTCAAGTTGCAGAGTACAAATCAGCAATTTATCTGTAATAAAAGATTTAAGGAGTTTGCTACAGATATATTAAGAGGACCTTCACCCAAGGTCACATAGTGAGTACAACTTCTGTTGTTGTTGAGTCTGTTTTTTCAAGTGTGTCTGACTCTTCATGGCCCCTTTTGGGGTTTTCTTGGCAAAAGAGTGGGTTTGCCATTTCCTTCTCCAGCTCATTTTACAGATGAGGAAACGGAGGCCACCAGACTTAAATAATTTCCCCAGAGGGTGTGTGAGGCTAGATTTGAACCCAAGAAGATGAGTCTTTCACACTCTAGATCCACTGTGCCATCTAGCTGCTTCTTTATGTATCTAATAAGATTAGGTCGTTTGTAAATCACCAGTGACCTTGGAGAACATGGTTTTCATAAAGTGGTAGGAATAGAGACCAGATTACCTGAGACTGAGGAATCGGTGGTGGGAGTGAGGCTGCCAAGTGAAGATGCCATAGACTTGTTGTTCTATTCTAGACCTTTGAAACTGAAAGAGAAAGGAGAAATTAACTGCTATCTGGAGGATTTAAGAGGGTAAAAACCAAGTATAGCTCTTCTGCCTTGGAACCAAGGTATAATATTGATTCTAAGACAGAATGTAAGGGTTAAAAAAAGGGGAGGGGGGAAGTTTTTATATGTGTGTAAAAGCACAAATGGAAGATGTCCTGTGAGTTCCAGGAGAATTCTGCAGGACTATAGAGAAGAGGTAAATTCCATCCAGAGACCAACCCAACCATTCCTTCCAGCGATTGCTCCAGATGAAGGCAGGTCTCTGGAGAGAGGGACATACAGGGACAATCTTGGGCAAAATTGGCTTGTTAGACACACACCTCCCTCACCTCCACCCCCCACCTCTTGGACTTTCAACAGGATTTTCTTCTCCCAACTCCTAGTCAAAACCTACCCTTCCATTTTCATTCCTGCTAAGAGAAAAAGTGACTTTGGGTATCACCCCCTCAGAGTTATGCCTTGGGAATCAATAAAGGGGAAGGAAGATTTGAGGGTTGAGGATGAGAATCCAGAAATCATACCCCAAGGATTTCGAATTCTGTACCACCAGCACCCCAGGGTTTGAGAATAATTGGTTTGGGGTGGGGGTGGGGGAGAGGGACAGGCTTTTTACTGGCTATGGTGACACTAGTCGACATGAAGAATGGAGCTGATATAAATAGTTGTGAACTCTTGGAGCACTTTCAGTGAAAAGAGCTGCTCCCTGTGTATTAAATAGAAAGTGTCATCATTATAAATACAAAGCTGCCCACAGAGAGGGCCAGAGTAAGTAGTCAAATGTAGCAAAGGAGTCAAATGAGCACTTGGGGAGGTGAATTTATTCACTCTTCTGGGAACATCAAGAAAAAGCAATTCACCATACAGTGTCTTGGAAGAGGTTTATTTCTGAAAACAGGACCCTAGAGCCAGGGAAGAGTTCATTCACCTCACTGGGGAGACCCGTTGCCTCCCAGAAAGGAATGAATTCACCTGGGCTTGAATCATAAGATCACAGAATTATAAAATCACAGAATGTCAGCGCTGTGAGGGAGCGCAAGGGTCATCTGGTCCAACCCCCTCCTTTTACAGATGAGGAAGACCAACAATGTAGTACTGAGGCTGCTTGGCTTCTGCATGCAGTTGGGAGTTATTGGGTGACTTTTTGGATACAGTCTCACATCCGGCACTTTTAATTTGTTCGTTTTGAGGTTAGCATAGGAAGAGGGGGCTAGAACCCATTTTGTAGCCCGGACGAGATAGGGGAAAGTGACTGAGGTGTTTTGAAACCATCAAAACCCTGCATGTGACCATTTATCACAAAAGCCAAGACTTCTTAGCCTTGAAATAGGACAAGAGTTGAAGGGAACTTAATAAAGGGAATCAAGATAAGAAACAGCTGAAACGGAATCCTTCCCCTATTTTCAAGTTGTCTTTTAATCTTAGAACAACTGCCCCAATGGATGAAACTGATGACAAATAAATCTAAAACCCTATTAGCACACTGATGGCTCCTTCCTCCCTCCCTTCATTGGCTCCCCGGTTTCCCGACCTCCCCTCTACCCCACAGTAATCAGCCCAGCTCCTGTTGGAGGTCATTGAGTTAAATGTTAGAGCTGATTTCGAAAGGAACTGGGTGATTCCATGATCAATAATGACATTGGTTTTTACACCAGCTAAGATAAGGGTAATTAAATCTCCTGCTTCAGGCTATATAAACTGATCACCACAGGGGGAAGGGAATTAATCCCCAAACCCCATTCCTCCTCCACCCTTTCACAGCATGGCATAATGGGTGAAATGCATGATGGGGGAAATCAGAAAGGAAGGGAGGGGGCTTGTTTTCGTTAGAAGCATCAGGTATTGAGCAGGAATCAAGCCCCTAGACTTGATGGGCCTGGAGTCTGATCTGGGGGAGCAAAGCTGGAGCTCCTTCCAGCCTCTCTATGTATTTGGTTTATTACACCCAATCTGTACTGGGGCTGTTTTCACACTTAATGGCAATACTGAATCACTATCTATTTCCCATCTCCGTCTGCAAAAAAAGCAACCCAGGGCTGGTGCCAGCCCATAAATATTGAGCCCCCATAAAGCCACTGCTGTATAGATTTGCCTCTTTGTGTGTGTCTGGTTCACCAGAGCTTTGGCAGCCGCCCAAGCTTTAGGAGAGGAAAAAAACATCCTGAGCATCCCAACAGCCTCATTTCGATCTGTGATACTGAGCAACTCATTTCCACTTCACAGGCTCTGCTGAGCTGTGCCATAGAAAGACAAATCCCTGACGTGGGAGAAGAGGGAGGAGGTGGGGGTGGAGGGAGAGGAGGATGGGATTGTGAGGAGGAATGGGGGTGGGTGGGGGGCATTGAGAGAGAGAGAGAGAGAGAGAAGATGAAAGCAGAAGAGAGCTGCATTTATTAAGCTGTTTTTCTTTTGGTGAAAAGAAGCATTTATCAGTGATTTCATATATCATGTGAGAGGTGGCTTCCTGCCAATTTCCAAGAATCCAAACAACCCACTGACATCATATGCTAAATATAGCTCAGCCTTTGCTTTAGGTGAATAAATAATGCAGCTGGAAAGGAATGGGTCTCTTTGGTTACATGTTTATTATGATCAGGCTGTCAGGTTTTTATAATCAAAAGAATAATGCCCAGTTCCAACAGGAATGATAAGCAAAGAACTCTGAAAACAATTACAGAGGATAACTGATTAAGCAGGATTGCTTTTGACTCCCCAGGTCACCATTGGTGCCTGGCTTAGAGATGGAATGGTGGTGATTCACACTCCCTTGGTGCCAAGCTTCAAAGTACAGATAAATAAATATATGTATCCAGTATGTGTTTTGCATTTTCATGTCTGCTCAGCCCTAGAAACTAGAAAAGAAAAGATGGCTAAGGGAAAAATACATAATGAAGATGTTCAAAAACACAGATGTACCACAAGCTTTTGATGGGGAGAAGAGGGGATTTTATGGTGAGCTAGTAGTCTAAGACAGTACCTATTTATTCTATGGTGCTTTAATGTAAGGATCTAGCTTAGTTAGCAGAGATTTAAGTGGTGCCAGCTACCAGGGTTACCAGGCCTTGATGCTTTTGATAATATTCCTCAGGGCTTTTGTGTTCAGCATACTCACTGTCTGTGAGTTGCACTCTTCAGTGTGCCTGAAGCCACCTGAAGGATTAATGGAATCCAGGGATTCTCCCATCTCATCCTGAACTAGGCTACTGAGCAGAAAGGCTTCTCCTGGAAGCCCTTCTCATGGGGGGTGGGGTGGGATGGTGGGTAGGAGGGTGGAGATGATATTTTGGAGAGAATATAGAACAAGAAAAAGAGGAGAGGAAATAAGGAGACTGTGAATCAAAATAACAACAGAAAGGTGTTGAATCAGTGGTAACATCTGCATGATTTCTCCTCTCAGTCATGGATACAATAGAGATTGTTACTATGGAAACCAGTGTAAAAGCAGCACACAGAAGAGGATGAGAAATAAAGAGGAAGGAATAAAAAGCACACACCACTTTCAAGTCATTAATGAGGAATAAATACTCTAGCATTTTTGCTTCTACAGATAGGGAGAAGTTATGACTGCCTAGAATTTTAAATATGACAAAGATTGTCTTTAGTGGGAATTGTTAAATTTCTCTGTCTCATCTTAACATAAAGGAACTTTCCTCCCATAAATCTATTTGTCTATAAAGATACTGACCAAAGGAAAATAACCAAGCTGACTAGAGTAGCAGGCTCAAGAGCAGTGTGCTCTGCTTGGCTTGCCCACTGACTTTTGGGATGACCTTGGAGAGATCAGCTCATTTTGCTGGGCTGAGATTTCATCACCTACCTTCCTCACAGGATGTGAAGAATGACAAAGCACTCTGGGCTCAAGAAAAAAAAATGACAGTGCATGACTTAATTTTAAAACTCCTTAAAGTCAAGGACTCTGCCTTTTTCCATCCTTGCTGTTCCTAAAGCCTTGCATGGAGCAGATGCCTTAGAAATGTTTGTTCATTTGAAGTAAAGAATAATTACAGTAAAGAGGCATTACAGTTTAGTAGAAAGAGCATTAGTCTTAGAGTCAAGAGACTGGGGCTGGATTCTTGGCTCTGATTCTTACAAGTTTGTGTGATCTTGAGCTGAGCTTTCATTTCTCCATCTGTAAAATAGAGATATTAATACTTCCACTACCTTCCACATATGTTGGTTCAAGGAAAGGGCTAATTTGATTTAGATAAAGTATTTTGATAAAGATTTTCATAATCTCTGTACACAAGTGGAAACATTAGGCATACTGGATGAACCTAAAAATGGCCCCAGTATTGGGCAGAGATCAAAATGGCATGGATGACACAGCAATAATGACGCCCAATTAATACTCCTTTTGGCTAATGTTAGAAACTGGAGATGCTGCGGGGACCAAGGGGACAAAAGAGAGTACATGTCCTGGTTATATGATATAGACAGTTTTGAGAGTGAGAAAGAATTGGATGATACAATTTGGGAGTGGCTTTTGTATGAGGGATATTTCAGTGATAAAAATAATAATGAAAATAGCTAGCATTTATATAACACTAATATTTGAAAAATTCTTTACAAATATGATCTTTTTTTTTAAATCAACAATCCTATGAGGTAGGTGCTGTTTTTCTCCCCATTTTATAGATGAGGAAACAGATGCAAATAGAAATTAAGTGGCTTGCCCATGGTTCTATATCCTAGTAAATTCCTGACACATAACAGGTGACTAATAAATGTTTAGTGTCTAAATATCTGAGATCTTCTTGATTCTGGATCTGGTTTCTCTATACACAGAACCATCTAACTGTCTCTTTAGTAAGTCACAGAGTAAGAGGTTGAACTGAAAACTGGGCTGTATATTGGTAACTAGATTATGACATAGACTGTTTCCAGGGTAGAGAGATAAGCTGCTGGTACATTTCTGGTGCCTTTTCTTCTCTATATCTTGCTAATTGATAGTGAGAAAACACTGCAGGATCAGATTCTGTCTCATACAGTATATGCATAAATTATGAATTACGGGTTTTGTGGGACTCTTCTAGCTTAATTTCAGAAATTCAATTTAGTAATCATTTATTAAAATTACCTACTATGTGCAGGGCACTGTGTTAGGTGGTAGGGGTACAAAAATAAAATGACAACAGTTTTTGCCCTCAAAGGGTTTGAATTCTACTAGGAAAGAGATTGCTATGATCCACAGAATGACAGTGCATCAAGCATGTGTGGAAATAACGTGGTCACTTTTTTTTTACTAGATCTCTTATTTCACTGATATATGAAATTCCCAGTAAAGAAACTCTTTTTGTTAGTGCAAACCATTGAAACTCAGCAGTTTAGAGGATCCTGCCCCAGATCCTGGAGAGCAACTTGCCTAGGGTCACAAAGCCAATCAAGGTTATTATTCTTAAATTCTTATTCTTATATTCTTATAACAAGCATTCTATTCACTTCCTTTTTCTTTTTCTAAGCTCTGGCCTTCCATCTTAGAATCAATACTATATACTGGTTCCCAGGCAGCAGAGGGGTAAGGACTAAGCAATGGGGGTTAAGTGATTTTCCCAGGTTCACACAGTTAGGAAGTGTCTGAGGCCAGATTTGAACCCAGGAATTTCCATCTTTAGGCCTGGTTTTCAATCCACTGAGCCACCCTGCTGCCCCCACTCTATTTACTTTCATATAGACCACTGAAATATAGCCAATAAAGTACAGCACATCCAAATGACTTGCAAAGAGTCCTACTGAAAATGAAATGTAAGTCTGGGGCAGCTGGGTATCTCAGTGGATAGAGTCAGGCCTACAGACAGGAGGTCCTGGGTTCAAATATAACCTTTCCTACATGGGTAACCTGGGTAAGATCTTAACCCCCATTGCCTGGCCCTTACCACTCTTCTGCTTTGGAACCAATACTTAGTATCAATTCTAGGACAGAAGGTAAGGGAAAGAAAGGAAGGAAGGAAGGAAGGAAGGAAGGAAGGAAGGAAGGAAGGAAGGAAGGAAGGAAGGAAGGAAGGAAGGAAGGAAGGAAGGAAG
>NC_058133.1:152795658-152873979 GCF_016433145.1 Gracilinanus agilis | reverse complement strand
GAGAGAGAGAGAGAGAGAGAGAGAGAGAGAGAGAGAGAGAGAGAGAGAGAGAGAGAGAGAGAGAGAATGTTAAGTAAGTCTGGGGCAGTTAGGTGGTAAAGTAGAGTGCTGATAGGACCTGAGTCAAATGCAGCTTCAGATATTTACCGTATGACCCCAGGCAAGTCACGCAACCCTATTTGCCTCAGTTTCCTCATCTGTAAAATGGGCTGGACAAGAAAATGACAAACTATTCCAGGATCTCTGCCAAGAAAACCTGTCGTATTGCCAAGAATTGTTAGGTCATTTACAGTTGATCATTGTTTTTTAATGTTTTACTGTGTACAATATTCTCCTGGTTCTGCTCAATCTATGGACATTTAGTCCATTTTATATAAATTATATAAAACAATTTATATAAGCCGTTCTCCAGGCTGTACCTCTCAAGTGTATTTTTTAAATTATTTTTAATTTTTTCCAGATTTCTCATTGATACAATTTTTAATAATCTTTTTCTGATATTTTTCAAACCATGTTCTCTTCCTCTCTCCCACCCATCCCTCCTCCCCAAAATGAGATCATGAAGAGTCAGACACGACTGAACAATAAGCAAAAAAACCTCAAAACAAAACCCAAATCCTCATATCACTTTGAGATTGGCAAAATGCAAAAGTATCTTTGGGAAATTGGGCAGCACAAATTTAGAGGACTCTGCTGCACAACAGTGCTTGTCAGTCTTCAGTCCTGTTTTCTCATTGTACTGTGAAAGCATTATGAATTCAGTAGACAGGCATATGGAGCAAGATGCTTCTTTAAATTCTTCTCTACCTTAACTTGCCTGCATAAGATAAATGAAAAAATTTTGCCCACCAAATTAGTAACAAGCCCCAGTTCATCAGCCTACTTCTAAGGTCTAACCATGGCTAGACCTTTACTTAATACTGAATTTAGTAGCTATCATGCTGGCTGGCTTGTCTGTTCTCAAAGCCAAATGTCTCCCCAGGGCACATGCCAGCCCCTCGACTCCCCAGTCCCTGGCCACTGCTGTCCTTCTCAGTCTATGGACTTTATTTTTAATTTTCCCCCAAATTACATGTTGGTGTAGTTATCAGTAATCATTTCCTAACATTTTATGATCTGTGCTCTCGTCTTCCTCCCCCTTCGCCAAGATGGCAGGTAATATAATATAGATTAGATTATACTATATACATATACATGTGTTATCATCCAGTACATGTTTCCATGTTGTCATGTTATGAAAGACGGCACATAGCACTTATGCTAGAGAAAAATTCATGGAGAAAATAAAGTGAAGAATGGCACGCTTTCAGTTCAGTTCCTTCTGTGGCAGCAGATAGCCTTTTTCATCACAAGTCCCTTGGAGCTGTCCTGGATCCTAGCGTTGCTGAGAATAGTTACATCATTTACAGCTAATCATCGCATTTTAATGCTTTACTGTGTATAATGTTCGCCTGGTTCTGCTCAGTTTGTGGACATTTGGTTGTTCTGTGAAACAATTTACAGAAGCTCTTCTCCAGGTTGTACTTCCCAAGTGTATTTATTTTAATTAAAAAAAATTCTTTTCCATATTACATGTTGATATAATTTTTAATAATCTTTTTCTGACATTTTCCAATCTATGTTCTCTTCCTCTCTCCCACTCTTCTCCACTCCCCAAGTGTTACCCACCTCCTGAGGGAGAGGAGATAAACACAAGGTCCAGAAAGTGTTACACATTTGTGGACGTGGCCACTATATGGATTTGCCTTTCTTCATTCTACTTGCAGTAGGAGAACTAAGAAGACAGAAAAAAGTGCATTACCCCACCTCTCACTTTTGAATTCAGAGGTGCTGAGGAAAGATTAGCAATAGTGATACCAAGAAAAGAAGGTCTTCACTGAAACTTTTTTTAAAATGCACTGAAGAGAACAGAAGGAAGTTTAGAAGTTTAAAAGTAAGCATAAGTAAGCAGGACAGCATTTATTATGTACCTTTTAAAAAAGCAAGAAATATGAAAAAGATCCACAATTTAATATAAAATCCTCTTTTCGTGTACTGCTGCCTATCAGAAAATGTTCATTTACTTTTGGTGCTCAAGTTTGGTATAATTTATTTTTCAAAAGGGGAAAAATAGTTATTAAAAGTTCAAATGGTTATATCAAGAGTGAGTCATGCCAAGCTAATGTCATTTCCTCTTGTTGGTGAGGTAACTAGACATGTAGATAAGAAGATCTTTTAGAAAATAGATTTCAATTTTAGCAAAGCATCTGATAAAATCTTTTATGCTATACTTCTAAATAAGGTGAAGTAATATGGGCTATGTGATAGTACAATTTGCTGTATCAAAATTGGTTGAATGATTGAATCTGAAGGGTAATCATGGGTTATTATCAGCTGGGAAGGAGGTCTCTAGTGGTACACCCTAAGAAATTGTATATTTAACATTTCTTTTTTTTTTTTAATTTAAATTTATTTATTTGTTTGTTACATTAAAATACCCAATTAGCTCCCTTCTTCCCTTCCCCCATTAGAGGAACCATCATTTTACAAAAAGCTATATGGATGTATAAAACTCTGTTTTACTTACTTCTATTTATCAGTTCTTTCTCTAGAATTAGACATTAACGAGTCATTCTTCAAAGACTGTTTCCATTGCTGTATGTAATGATCTCTTGGTTCTGCTTGTTTTAGTCTTCATAATTTCATGTAATTCTTTCCATGTTTAAATGATAAAAGGGGAAAATGATCAGTGTTGGAGAGGATGTGGGAAAATGAGGACATTAATATACTGTCAGTGGAACTGTGAACTGATCCAACCATTTTGGAAAGCAATCTGGAATTATGCCACTAAAGTTATAAAACTGTACATACCTTTTAACCCAACAATGCCACTATTAGGTTATTTCCTAAGGTGATCAGGGAAAAGGAAAAAGAACCTATATGTTCTAAAACAAATAAGTGTTTAACATTTTCATTAATGATCTTCCATAAAGATAGTCAATAAAAATTTAAGTACCTACTATGTGCAAATCACTTAGGGATACAAAGAAAGCTAAAAGACAATCTTTGCTCTCAAGAGGTTCACAGACTAAGAGAGAGACAGCATGTTTATCAATTATAGATGTCATGATGCTTGGAGAGAGTCTAAGTCCCAAAACATCTCAGCAGGCTAAAGAGATGGGATGAGTTGAACAAGATGAAATTTATAGGTGTGAGTAGTCTGATATACATGACCACTGAAGAATTATATAGGAGAAATAGTTTGAAGAATTCCACCAGAAAGATGGACTACAGGAAAAGGATTCTGGCCAGTTATGTGGTGAGAGTTAGGGATGGCCGATAGACAGCTTGAATGCTTTCTGGTAACCATGCAATGTCAAGAAGTCTAAAAAAAGGAAGCATTTTGGGTGAGCCCATCGTAGGGGATTTCCAGGAGGATGTAGACAAGTGTCAAACAGGATGAGAAAATGTAAATGAACAATAGCATTCTCCATTGAAGGGAGTGCCCAATCTATAAGATTGTAGATCCCAGTGACATTAAAATGTATTTAAAGTTCTATAACTGGGTTCCAAAAATAGTTTCACAAATGCAAAATGAGAGAGGTATGACTAGACAACAGATCCTGTGAAAAATCTGGGGTTTTTAGTTACCTGTAAGCTCTAATATACCTCAAGATCACATAGCAGTCAAAAGAGTGAATGCTTCCAAGGTTACATTAGGAGGAGAGTCATAGCATCCAGAATGAGGGAAGTAGAAGTTTCATTAGACTTTGTCCCATCTAATTCATACACATCTGGAGCACTGGGTTTACTTTTGGGAACAATTTCCTAATAATAACTACTGAGCAGAAATGGAATGGTTAGCCTCACTAGATATATGGTTTCCCCTAACCCTTTGGAGGTCTTCAAGCAAAAGCTGAGTGACCACTGGTAGAAATTATTATTATTTTTAACCCTTCCCTTCCCTCTTGGAATCAATACTGTGTTTTGGTTCCAAGGCAGAAGAGCAGTAAGGGCTGGCCAATGCGGGGTTAGGTGACTTGCCCAGAGTCACACAACTAGGAAGTGGCTGAGGCCAGATTTGATGCCAAGACCTCCTGTCTCTAGGTCTGGCTCTGAATGCACTGAGCCACCTAGCTGTCCCCCAGAAGGCATTCTAGAAAGCTTACAGGTTGGATTAAATGGCTCCTAAATTCCTTTCCAGATTCTCCTTTTAGAGTCTTCATTATTTCTGGTAACCCTAAGATGATAAATTACAGAGGAGTCACTGATATATATCGATGAAAGGATTTTCCATATTGTGAGCAACTCACAAGTAGGAAATCGTAGTTCTGTGAAAAACAAAACAAAACTGTGAATATACATTGAGGAGAAAGATCACTGAGCTGAGAGTCAAGGAGGGATAAATGATACAGCTCCTGGAAGTTAAAGGCAAAGTTTTGGCTTGCCTATTAACTTCTTATGTGAACTTGGGCAAGCAGTTTGATGGGTAAGGATCCTTCAAGCTTGAATAGTATATAACCCAATGATCCCTTGACTTGTACTGGAAACCTGACTCCATGGACTAGTTCTATAATTATGAATAAAAAACTTAATTTCTCTGAATCTGTATCTTTATACTACTTAGCTCAGAGAGTAACTGTACTAAATGAGAAAATATATATGAGGACATTGTAACTATAAAGT
This sequence comes from Gracilinanus agilis, assembly GCF_016433145.1. NCBI lineage: Eukaryota > Metazoa > Chordata > Mammalia > Didelphimorphia > Didelphidae > Gracilinanus > Gracilinanus agilis. The sequence goes on along the minus strand of NC_058133.1, from coordinate 152,869,314 downwards.
CCTATAGAAGGTAAGTTATTATTTTCAGCCAACAAACCAATCCAGCCAGTAACAAACACTTTTTGAGCACCTACTATGTGCCAGGCACAGTGCTAAGCATCCAGGATGCAAAAGACAAAAATGAAAGAGCTCTCTCCTTCTTCCCTGTCCCTAGTGCTGAGCATTATGTAGGACACATAGTAGGCACTTGATAAAACATTTATTGGCTTGCCCTCAGGGAACTCACATTCTATTGGGAAGATAATATGTACATAAGTAAGAATATACAGAATATATGCAAAATATGCAAAATCAATCCAAGGAACTGAACCAGGAACTGAAAGAAATCAGGAAAGAGTTATTCATTTTTATTATTATCATTATTATTATGGGTTGGGTTCTGCATTGTGGCAGGAAATCCTGAATTGTTGAAATCTTTTTTTTCAATAGTAATAATAATAATTACATAATTTATTATAATGAAATAAATATTTTAGCAAAAGTTTATTATTTCTGTTTCTGCGGGATTTTTGTAGTAGCAGATAGGTTTTATAACATTTCTGCTTTATATAGTATAAAGATAAGAAAGACATATAATTGATGTAAATATATCAGTACAAGCACTAAGAATGAATCCTTTTAGAAAAAGAACCTTAGCAATGACCTACTTGATTCATGAATCCCCCTGAAACATCCCTATTTTCCATGTGGGTCAAGGATTGTGTTGGCAGGATGGAGAATCAGCTTAGCTAATTTGGAAAGGCTTCCTGGATTAGATGGGCTCTGAGCTATGATCCAAAAATGTCAAGGGACAGGATATGGCAGGCAGGAGGATGGAGAATGCATGAGTAAATGGGCTAGACTGGCCTGGCAAGGCAGTAGAGAACTTCAGGCCCAAACCAGTGATTGTAGTCCTATTTCTCATCCTTTATAATCCTCAGAGATATTTTGCAATCAGCAGCCTCCTGCTGACTGCTGAGATCTCCTTTGAGCTGGTGCATTAAATACCCACTTCATAGGCAGAGACCACCCAGCTGGGAGAAGAATCACCCAAACACTCCCATTAAGCGGATGGTACTGTGCCAAATGCCTGTGACTCAGGTCTTCCCTCGGTTCCTATCTTCCTCTTCCTCCTCCTTCCTAGCCCCTTTCCTCCCCCACCGCTGCAGAAAGAAGATGGAAGCTTGGGGAAATGGGAAAGTGGCTCCATCTTCAGACCGATCTTTAAATGTCAAGGGTCAAACAAATTTAGACTTGGGTTATTCTGGCTGCTTCCATTTTCTTACAAAACCAAGAAAAGTTCGTTGGAAACCGCTGTCCAGCGGCTTCTAAAATGTGCCATTTAAATAGGACAATGTGGCACTGGGAGGAAAACGCCTCCTGAGGTTACCCAGGGAGAAAGAGCCTTCTTGTTTGTCTTGTATCAAGATGCTGACGTGGAGAGCCTGCTGCCTCCCAGGGGCCTGAATTGTTATTCCAGTCACAGCACCATCAGCAAAGTTGGAAAGGAAAACCCAGAGGAGCATGTTCTTAGTGACTGAGAAACTTTGAGGGAAGTTACAACCCCAGAATAACGATGAGCCCAGCAGGGCATGAAGCTGGCTGGCTAGCTGCGGAGGAGAGGGGTTGTCAGGAGACCCTGCCCTCAAGGAGCTCACGCTCTATTGGTGGACGTTCAAAATATATATAAATGAGAATATACAGAATTCGTGCAAAATAAAATCCGAAGCAGTCTTGAGAGGGTAAGCGCCAGCAGCGGGAAAGATCAGGAAAGAATTATTAGTATTAAATATTAATAACATTATATATTGATATTTTTTCAGCTTTTGGACAAAGATCAAGTAGTAACATGGTATCATTGATGGAAATTCCAGAATGGAGGAGATCACAAATTCATTTGACCATTTGTAATAAAAAAATGTAATCAAATAAAATGAAATTTAAAAAATATGATGAGCAAAAGTTTATTAGTTCGGTGCCTAGGATAAGAACAGGAGTGGTAAACATTTAGAATATATTTTTTAAATCGGAGAAGCACCCTGAAAGGAGAAAAGGGTCGGGAACGAATTCTCTAAGTCAAAGAAGAGGTCTATATAGCCACTGTTAAAAGGTCTAGGGATGATTAAGCCAAATTTTTTTTTATCGTGAAAAGAAATGATTCATAATTACTAAAGAGAGAAAAGAGGCAGCTGAAGCTCATGTGGTTTCCAAATGGTTTTTTTTTTTTATTGATTTCTGTTGCTAGGGGTGGGATTGGAAGTCTCTTCAAACAGATTGCATCTTCTCTGTGGATTGGCCTGAATCTCATCTCTAATCATTCCAGATCTTTTGGAGTTGTCCTGACCCCTCAGTACAGGACCAGCTGTCACTCACTTCCTTACCACCCCTTCTTACTCTGGAACTTTATGGGGTGATTACTATATAACTAAATGTTTATCATGGTATACTAATTTTAATAAATAATACTCAAGGAGTCCTTCTATTGAGAGGTGTGATTGTGACAGGAAGGACTCTCTTCTATGCTAGTGATTTATTACTTTTCTTTTCTTTTTTTTTTTAAACCTTTACCTTCTGTCTTAGAATTGATACTAAATATTAGTTCAAGGCAGAAGAGTGGTATAAGGGCTCGGCAACTGGGCTTAAGTGACTTGCCCAGGGCCCAAAAGCTAGGAAGTATCTGAGGTCACATTTGAACCCAGAATCTCCCATATCTAGGCATGGCTCTCTTTCCACTGTGCCATCTAGCTGCCCCTAGACTCCTATTTTAACTAATTGTTCTGACTAAATAGGTGCCTCAGACAATGTTCTAAACATATAAATTGTAGAGCAGAGCAGGATCAATTTAAATTGATCATGGAATTTTCTTGAGAGTTTCTGATACCAATGAAATTATAGTTCTCGTCTGCAAACCCCCCTATAAACTAGGTAGTAGATTTAATACTCTTTGTTGTTGTAGTTCAGTCATTTCAGTTGTGTCCAAGACTTTTCATGATCCCACTGGGGTTTTCTTGGCAAAGACACTGGAATGGTTTGCCATTTTCTTCTCCAGCTCATTTTACATATGAGGAAACTGAGGCAAAGAGTTTTATAATTTGCAATTTGCAAAATAAAGTAAATTATATGATTGGGGTCACACAGCCAGTATAAGTGTCTTAGTTCCCTTTAGACTTCAGTTCCCTGAACAAAGCCCTGGTGGCCTCTCCCTTGTTCCTGACAATTTGTGCCCAAATTGAGGCGAATATATTTAGTGGCCATCATGTACACTCAGGAGCACAAAATACTCTTGTTCAACATGAAACCGTTACTTCAAAGTTCAAGGAGCTTTTTAATTTGAGTAACATACTAATGGGAAATAGGAAGAAAATCAGACACCTCTGTCCAGACAACTTTCCCACTGAGATGAATTAAATCAGTGCATTCCTGAAGTGAGTTGACTGACTACCTTTCAGAATTTGGAACAAGTTAAGAAGAGCCCCAGAGGGGCTAAGCAATTGAGGCTTTGGCAAGATTGTCTGGGGCAGGATAAAAGACCCATTTCACTGTCTGGGACACTAAGGATCTTATAGGAGAATTTCCCAGGAATACAAGTTTGTGCTCTCAAAAAGATCCATTTTGTGGAAACCGATGGATATGATGGAGATAATTCTTATATTGGGGGTCTATACTAGAGAATGCAGGCCAGCAAACTAAGCTTTGGAGAATCAGTCTAAAGACCCAGAGTAGGACCAGGCTTGTTTCAACTGTGCAAAAAAGTAAGAACTACTGAAAATTGCATTCTACTCAATGAAAGGAAACGGGGCAAGAAATAACTATTTTTTTGTCTTCTAGTATAAATATTTTTGTGGATATGATGTTGGAATTAATTATTAAACTCAGTTTATGGATAAAGCATAAATTGTAGTAAACTGAAAAGAGGGTTATTCATTTCATTTAATGATAAATAAAATGAAATTTGTTCAATTTGATGAAGGCAGTAAGTCAAAATTAAGTGCTTTGGCATTTGATTTTGCAGTACCTACAAATCTTATTTAAAAGCTTTGCACATCTAAGATATGCAAAATACAAACAAAATTTAGTAGAAAACGTAAAATTAAATATTTAATGATATAATTAAGTCTTATTAATGGTATGTTCTTTATTTCACCGATTAAATATTCACAAGGATTATCATCTCCTTCATCTTTATTACTTAAGCAATGTGTTTTTCATGATTATTTGTAAGGTATTTTCATAATCATTTGATGAATATTAACAGTATAAAATAAAAAATAGCCTTATTTCAGTTGTAACGACTCTATGGAAATATTAACATCTAACTGAATGTTTATAACATGTGCTAGTTCCTAATATTTCATTTGCTGATTTTACTGCCACGGAGTACAAGTGTGGATTTTTAGAGGTGACAAATGACTTAATCTTCAGAATCTCCAGTTAGTCTTTATTTATTTCTTTAAGCTGCTATTCTTAATGCAGCCTCATTGTGAGGTGAAAGTTTGTTGATAAGTTTATGACTAAGACTAATAAATCATATTTTAGGTTAAACTCTACCCCTGAGAAAATAGTAATGCTCTCAGGTTCCACAGTGTCTGTCTTCAGAGGAGTTCAAGACATTTCCTGTATATTACTCATTCATCAAACAGGCTTTGGTCCACCCGGGCTCCTACTTCTCTGCCATGTTAGCACTCTGTGACAGGAAAATCATAAATTGATGCTCTCCCAGTTGCTTTTCTTTGGAGCCATAGATCAAGATTTTCCTCTCCTGTGCAAAATGAGTCAAATGCCCATGGATCTCATGGTTCTCATTCAGATACTGATCACAAAGACTAAACGGGAGGGCAAGCAAATTTCACAGCATGGATTACATATGGTAACCATTCCATACTATATTAAGTGTGTCTTAAATTACTGTGTCAGGAGATAAACCAGGGGCTTGACCCACCTCCCCTTGTCCTGCTTAGAGGTTGCCCACAGTGAGATTTGTTTCAGAATCTTTAGGCATATTTTTCCTGGAGGATGACCATCAGGATATTGACAGTGATGGATTTCCGTCTCACAGTTAGCTCTGCAGTAGCATTTCAAAGCATTTCAAAGCAAATTTCAAGTTAAACCGCCACTCAGTGTCCTATGACAGACATACAGGATTTCAGGCCATTAGTGTGCAGACAGAGTCAGTACTAATCAGAACACCATGCCCCTTGGCTTACTTCTGAATTTTTTTTTTCTCTTTTGCTGAAAGAATCAGAATTTTCAGGAAAACAGCCTGGCTATGAAAGCTCTGAAATGTAGCTGAAATAAGCACTAGTTCCTACTTCCTTTTTTTTTTTTTTTTAAGCATGTAGTTATTGTGTTGTCTAATTTTGTAAAACAAATTATACTGCTCTCTCTCTTCTATATGCATAATTAGGATATGCACCTCAATTCTTAAAAAGATGCAAAATTTAAAAAATGTGGATGTTTTCTCCACTAAAGCAGATCACAGTTTCCTCCATGCTATAATAATAGTTTCATGAGTTGCTGCAACCCCCAAATTGATTATCTAGGGGCCAACCTGACTGGATCCTCTGAGAAAAGGATAATTCCTTACAAGGGATTGTTGGCAGGCAACAGGAACTGTCCAACTACAACTAATTTCAAGGGATTTGGAAATCAAGACCAAACATAAAAGTGGGATCCTCCTTGCAAGAAATTGATAGCTGCTTTGTATGGAACTCAGGTCTCATGGTTAAAACATGATTTAATGTGATTTAATTTAATGTGATTCTTGTACCATATTTTTCTATTCATTTGCTTAACTCAGTTTAGTCCTAGAACTGATTCTTCCCTTTGATTCTACTCCTGGTTCTTCTAGGGCACCTAGCTGGCACAGTGGAGTCAATTAAGATCTGAGTTCAAATTTGGCCTCAGACTCACACTAACTGTGTGACCTTGGACCAGTCACTTAATTCTGTTTGCCTCAGTTTCCTCATATGTCAAATGAGTTGGAGAAGGAAATGGCGAACCACTTAAGTGTGTTCATCAAGAAAAACTCAAATGGGTCATGGAGAGTCAAATATGACTGGTCCTTCAGTTCAGGGCCCCCATACCTTCCAATACTAAGCTGGTTTACACAAAAATTCTGACATTTTTGGACTTTCTAAGAGTGGAAATTTTGGCATTTCTTCACCTAAACTGTAGGTGACTTACAGCTCTAGGTGAGGCCAGATCCCATCTCTGGCTCTACTTTCTCATAAGGGACCTTTTCCAAATCCAGCTAGGCCAGTCCATTCTGCCCTAGGGCTAGTGCTCAGCTCTCTTCTTGATGGATAGGATCTGCCTGGACTTGTAGTTTATCATCATGACCTTCATGAGTTCCTTACCTTTCCTTCCATGCTATGAAGTTTTAGAGGAAAGGCTTTAGTGGTAGAAGTAATGAATATTCTCCCATATGAACTCCATTCTCAAGATCCATTTCCTTTATAAAGTCATTACATGGTCGTTTCCCCTCCTCTGAAGTCCTGTATTGATTGTTTATTTAGCACTCAGGTATCTTCTATTACAACTTTTCCCATTGAAGTTTCAATATATTTCAGTTCAGTCCAAGAAATAAAATGGGAATTTGGGGGAAGTTTTGCCAAAGCTGCAGATGATTTGCAAAGGCTAGCATATGACATAGAAAAAGTTTAGAAACTTGGAAGTGCATTAAATATGTGTCCAGTATTGTATAATGTCAACATATTTTATATTTTAATAACATAAACATATACAATTTCTTTTTTAAAGTTAAAACAAATAAAAAGTTAAAGTTTGAGAAAAGAACTCAAAAATGAGCAGATAACACACAAAGGCTAAAAATATAAAGATGTATTAACATTGATCTACATGTAGCCTATGAGAAAATTGCCTATTCATGTTCTTTGATCATTTGTCAGTTGGGGAATGCTTTGAGTTCTTATAAATTTGACTCAGTTCTCTATATATTTGAGAAACAAGGCCTTTGTCAGAGATAATTGCTATAAAATATTTTCCCAGTGTGTTGTTTACCTTTGAATCTTGGTTGCATTGGTTTTGTTTGTGCAAAACCTTTTTAATTTAATGTAGTCAGAGTTATCTATTTAATATCTTGAAATGCTTTCTATTTCTTGTTTGGATGTAAATTCTTCCCTTATCCATAAGTCTGACAAGTAAACTATTCCATGTTCCCCTATCACCCTTTATTTCTAAATCATGTATCTGTTTTGATTTTACTTGGTATATGGTGGGGTTTGCTGGTTTGTGCCTAATTTCTGCCATACTGTTTTCTGGTTTTCCCAGAGGTTTTTGTTGAATATGAGTTCTTCTCCCAAAAGCTTGGCTCTTTGAGTTTGTCAAAACAGGTTGCTATGGTCATTTACCATTACATGTCAAGTGCCTAATCTATTCATTATTTTACTACTCTTTTTCTTAGCTTATACCAGATTGTTGTTGTTGCTAGTTTTTTTTTTAATCCTTACCTTCTATCTTCGAATCAATACAAGAATTGATTCCAAGGCAGAGGAGCAGTAAGGACTAGGCAATTGGAGTTCAGTGACTTGCCCTGGGTTACATAGCTAAGAAGTATCTGAGGTCATATTTGAACCCAGGACCTCCCATCTTCATGCCTGTCTCTCTAACCACTGAGCCACTCAGTTGCCCTAGTACCAGATTATTTTGATGGTTGCTGCTTTATTTATACAGATTGAGATCTGGTACAATGAAGCCACCTTCCTTCATTTTTTTTTTCAGTAATCCTCTTGAGATTCTTGGCCTTTTGTTCTTTCAGATGAATTTCATTATTGTTTTTTCTAGCTCAATAAAATACTTTTTGGGTTGTCTGACTGGTATGGTACTAAATAGGCAAGGACTATGTCTTAAAGCATCTTTGTAGGTTCCTCAGAGCCTTCTACAAGGCTGCTCATACAGGCATACAAGAATACTGAATTTTAGAGAATGAAAAAGTCAAACTTTAGGAAATGATTTATGATTGTAATTGTTTTTATTCCTAATTTTCAGCACTACTTATTATATCTTTTCATTTAAAAAGAAAACCTCATCACTAGCAACTCAGGTTCTGCTTCTTGGCAGAACACTTGTTTATGGCCTTCAAAAATGCTCAGCAAGAATAATGTTATACAGAGAATGTGAATAAAGTGAGTTATGGAGTCAGCCTGGGTCCTGTCCACTAGAAGTTTATAATTTAAAACAAGAATGACAATGGAGGCCATTAAAAAAAAAAAAAGTGAACAGAGTCCTTCCCTACCCCCACCTCCTTGTAGGAAAAAATGTGTGGTCCATGAAGACAAATCCAGCATTCCCACACCCTTGGGTCAGTTTATATACTTAGGCAGGCTCAGTGAACTCTCCACACTGACGTAAAGTCCTTCCTCGCTGTAATCTGTAATGTCTCTCCTTGTCAAGTCTGCAATGTTATGATTGTTTATTACCTATTGAACACCAGCACCATATTTGGCTCTGCACATAAGATTGATAGATTCTTCCTGTCACCAGTCTCTCTCTCTTGTGGCTGCTCTCCAGTCCTCCCCCAGCCTTCATCCCTTCCTTACCTCCTCCCTGCTTCTCCCCACCTACTGCCACAGTCATCCTGGCTGCAGTCACAGCAGACCACTTTGAAGAAGTTATTCCTCAGGGGAGAGAAGCCCTCGGAGAGGGAGGGAGTTGAAGACAGACAATCTGCTTTCTTTGCTCATAAACAGTAATGGCAACGATAAATAAGTTCTCCCATACTTTGTGTGGACAGCAGACTCGGACTTTTATTTCCTTTCAGTCCCAGAGAGCTTTGCAGAAGGCCAGTGGGCAGCTTTCCCCCTCCATAGCCCCTTGCCTCTGGAGTAGACAATGAATTTCAGTCATACAGTGGGTAGGAGGTAGGGAGGAAACCAGCATCCAAGGACAAATCATATTGTCTTATAGAAAAAATGGTGGAAAAAAACAGGAGACGAGTTGTTGGGAGACCTGCGTTCTGCCACTGTCAGCTGTGTGACCTAAAGCAAATCACTTGACCTTTCTCTTTCTGTGCCAACCTCGCAGGGATGTTGGCAGGATTAAATAATAGCATGGGTGAAAGCACTTTGAAGTCACCTCTGTAAAGTTCCATGGGCAGCAAGGGACCTGCTATTTACACAGACCACAGTTTCAGAGCTAACGGTGGCACATTTGCAGGGGTACAGATCTAATCTTGACTTGCCCTGGGACCTGTGAGAAATTCGCTTGACCAATGAGTTCCAGGGCTGGATGCCCAGAGAGAGCAATCGAGCATTATCTTGGTGCCCTGGGTGGTAACCCAGAGCGATTTGGAAGGGAAGGAGGAAGGAGGGAGTCAGCAGGAGTTCCAACTGTCCTTGTAATTTCTCTCATCAAGGGAATTTATAATGCCTGCAAGATGGACATTTTCCGACCCTGAATGCTCTCCTGAACCACTCAATTGTTACCTGGAAGAGATCGTTTTTAGAAAGAACAATAACATAGTGCAAACACCATTATGAAAAAGCAACATCTTGTACCCACACAGAACAGAGAGGGCCAAAGCTTCTAGGAGGATAACCTTAGTGACAATATTCCAGAGAAATAATAAGTGGGGGCAGATGCTCAGGGTGCCAGCAGACAGAGTCTGCTAAATGCAAGGCAAGAGGATGATGGAAGAGGGCAAAACTGCCCCTGGTCTCCGGAAGGGTCCCTTGATTTCAGAATTGTCTCCTATGTCTACTTTTACCATTCCTTTGCTGACTCCCCATCTCGCCTCTCCAAAATTATCTTGTATTTTGATCTTGTCCATCCCCCTTTACACTTCCCCACCAGAATATAAACCCTGCAAGGGCACAGACTGGTTTCCTTTTTGCTTTTGTATCCTCAGTGCTCAAGCTTAGTGCCTGGCACACATTGGTGCTTCAAAAATGTTTGTTGATGGATTGGTTGAATAATGCTCAATTTCATAAACCTATAGAATTCTTTCTGGATCTGTCTCTCTCCTACAAGAGCAGGGCAGGATTTTGAGAAACGCTTAGCTGCCCTGGATACCCGGAGTCGCTGGGAGCAGCTGGGGTCAGAAATCAGCAAAACAAACCCTTTTGCTGCAGAATGAATGGGGAGCTGCTTTGCAGCTGAAGATGGAGCAGGAGAGCAGCTGATGATGATTAACTGGCAGCAGTCTAGATTTTAGATGGACTATTTCCACCCCCTCTCTCCCCACCTCCAAATTGCCTCAACCTCTCTCACTGCAAGCATTAGGAGCAAACTACCCTGCTTAGGGGCCTCGAGGCTGGAACCAGATCCATCCACAATATCTTTATAGTGTCTGCTGTTGCTTTGTTGTACACATGCCTGGGAGGGATGCCATGGCCGCTGTTCCTTTGGCAGGGAGAGGGAGCTACTTTGGGGCCCTGGGCATGGCTCCCCATTGCTTCTACTATCAACACTCCAGCAGAGCCAGTGCCAGGAAGGCCTTGGAACTGGAGGCAAACCCTGTTGCAGCTGAGCTCGCCCGTACTTCCCTTCAGCATTGTGCCTGACACAAGTCCGTGCCAAGCCCCTGGGTTTTTTAGGCTCATTTCCTGCTGCTGCTGCCTCTTGGTTAGAGGAGAAAGAGGAGCCAGTAAAGGAAATTCTGGCAGTTTGGGGCCTTGGGGTGCCATTCGTTTTCTCCCTGGCCCGTGGCCTAACTGAAGACTCATGCTGTGGCTCTCCACCATGGAGAAAATGATGTTCTCTCTCATGTACACACGCACATGCACATCTGTGGAGATCATGTCCTCTCCCTCTCTAACCTCTCTGGCTCCTCAGGAAGCCAGAGCAGTCCGCTACTGGGGTTCCCTTTGGGGTTCTGGGGAGTGGAAGCCATGAGACTTTCCCAAATGCCCTCTGGTAATGTGATCTGGGAACTGGTTCTTCTTCTGAGGAAATAAATGGGTGCTCTTAAAAGAGCCAGGTGCTGTCAGAGCATGATGTACCCCACGGGGAACGCAGAGTGAACAGGAAGGACTTCTTTAAGGAGGTAGAGCTGCTCTAAGAAGAACCACCATAGAGGAAGATCTGGACTTTGCAGGGCTCTTGAGAGGTTTTTTTGTTTGTTTTTTAGAAATAATTTTTATTTTATTTTTTAAAAATTTATTTTCCATGGTTACATGATTCTTGTTCTCTTCCCTCCCCTCTTTCCTCCTCCCCTCCTGAAGCAGACAAGCAATTCCACTGGGTTATACATAGATTTCTTGGTTGCATTTTTAGGGGTTCAAGACCCCTTTGACAGTGTGGTGAAGCCTATGAACCCTTTCTCAGAATAATTTCTTAAAAATTCACAACGGAAAGAAATGCTCAATTTTGGTGGGAAGATAACAAAAATAAAGATGCAATTTTTTCCTCTCCAAATTCACAGGCCCCTGAAATCTAACCACAGATCTCTTGAAGGTCCATAGACCCATCCAGGTGAAGAACCTCTAGCATGGAAGACTGACAGTAAAATAAACCTCCCTCCTTTTGGCAGAGAGCCAATGGACTACAGATATAAAATGAAGCCTGTGTTACCAGATAGAGTTAATGACTAGGCTTATTTTGGTTTAATATATTTCTTTGTAATAAGGTTTTTTTGTTTAATTACATTTCTTTGTTACAAGGTGGGGGGCATCATCAGAAATTGACAGCAAAGGGGCAGCTAGGTGGTTTGGTGGTTTGAGAGCCAGGACTAGAGATGGGAAATTCTGGGTTCAAATCTAGCCTCAAACACTTCATAGTGGTATGACCCTGAGCAAGTCACTTAAGCCCTGTTGCCTAGCCCTTAGTACTCTTCTGCCTTGGAACCAATACACAGTGTTGATTCTAAGACAAAAGGTAAAAGCTTAAAAAAATAAGTAAATAAAAAGTGACAGCAACATTTATTATTATTTATATTTTTATGTTATTCATATTTACATATTTATAATATATTGATTTTATTAATATTATTTATTAATCTTATTGTAATGACTTAATATTGTTTTATATTTATATAACATGTTATTGTATTATCATATGTAATACATTATCTTATCTTATAAATCAAATACTTAATATTTTATTTAATATTTAAGTTTAAATAAAATTTTCTTTTAAAAAGACAGTAAAATAAGAGCAGCTAGGAGATTCAGTGGATTGAGAGCCAGACCTGGAATGAGGAGGATCTGAGTTCAAATCTTACAATGCTTCCTAGCTGAATGACTCTGGGCAAGTCACTTAAACCCATTTGCTTACTCCTTGGAACCAATATTTAGTACCGATTCTAAGACAAAAGGTAAAGTTTAAAAAAAAATGAGAGGAGAGTGAGATACAGGTGGGAAAAGGAAGAGAAAGAAGAGAATGACAATTCTTTTCTTTTTATATTCTTAGTGGGTTCACTTCTTTTTTTTTCTTATCTGTGTAACTCTCCTTCCTGATTCTCTATTTGTCATTAGAAGCAGTTTTCTCTAGCAAAATAACTACTGCTTGCTAAGGAAGGAGAAAAATGAAATAAAACATTTGGTTAGGTCACAGATTAGCTCGCCTGTGTACGATCAGGATAAAAGCTATGTCCCTGGTTAAGATGGCACAAGGAAAGTGCCTGGGAAATTGTTTAGAGTACAAAGGGGTCAACAAAGGCCCTGCAATCACAATTACTTATTTTTAACTGGACAACATTATTTTTCTGGAAACTCATTTGTCCTTGACAATTTTATTCATGTGGATAAACATTCTTGGGGTGTTTTATCATACATGGAAATCAGTATCTTAGATGGGCCCTCAAGACACTCTTGCTCCAAATATATAGCTGCTTACAGGTCTTCACCATGATGGGCAAACTGCCAAGGGACTAGAAGCTTGGGCAGACTAAGTATTCTGAAGTTAATGCATTTACACAAACTTCTTTGATCAAGAAATCATGCTTAGGATCCTAGGAGGCCAGACTTGCCAGAAAGATTTTAGGGCCTTCCTTGGATTCGGCTGTATAGTCTTTGAGAACAGGCTTCCCCAAGGCATCTTAGAACCTGCGTTGAATATCCTCTGGCTAGTGCAAATTAAAGACAACTCAAAATATGAATGAAAGCTATAGAAAAGTAAAGCAGATTTAGCACAAATTTAACATTGAAAGTCTGAGAAACTTTGACTCTGTCTGAAATAGTTTCTCTGCTTCTAAGATGAACCAATTCCGTGGAGAAAGCCACCAGAATTATTCAAAGTTTCACCAGATATCACCTTAAAAATAGGCTCTATTACTATTTAAACTTTTTATTTTTATTTTATTTTTTAATTAGTTTTTATTTTTATTATGAACTGAATACAAATATTTGTAGATACATAGTAGAAGAGAAAATGGGGATTGTATGCTAAGTAAAAGCTTACTATTTTAAATAAGTAATAAGAAAAAATAAGTAATAAGAGCTAGAATTTATATAACATTTTGAGGTTTTCTAAGGCCTTTACAAATATTATCTCATTTGTTCCTCAAAAGAAACCTGAGAGGTAGATGCTATGATTAGCCTCATTTTGCAGACAAGTAGGAGGAAGCAGACAGACATTAAGTGACTTGCCCAGGGTCATACAGTTAACATGTATCCGATTTAAATTCAGGTCTTCCTGGCTTTGAACCTAGAGCTCCATTCATTGTACCACTTTGCTGAGTAATACTAACTCTACAATAGTTGAGTAATAACTCAAAACATCTTATAATAGTATTAACTAATATCTATAGGGTATTTGAAATTGCAGAGTGTCTATGTTGCTAGATGGGGTGGTACATGCCTGCAATCCCTGCTACAGGGGAAACTAAGGTGGGCAAGACCTCAGACTTGCAGTGGGCTAAGCCGGCCAGATGTTCAAACTAAAATGATGAGCTTAGAGAAGCAGGGGCAGTGTATGATGCTCCCTAAAAGGGGCGGAAGTGGCACAAGTCCTAAACTGAGCAGGGCAAAATTCCACCACATTTCTGCAAGATAGGAAGACGCAGTCTTGAGACAGAGACAGAGACAGGAAAAGAAGGAGAAGAAGAGAGAGAAGGAAAGAGAGAAACAGAGAAAGTATATAAGATGTTAACTTATTTGAGTCTTCAACAGGGTAATAAAATAGATACTGCCACTACTATTACCCCATTTTACAGGTTAAAAAACTGATGCTCATGGAGGTTAATTGACTCACCTAGGGTCACAGAGCTAAATATTAGAGGCAGGATTGGTACCCAGGTCTTCCTGTTTATGGTGTCATACCACATCTCTCATTGGAAAACCTTATGAGGAGTACTTATTACTCCTCATTTATTCCTGCAGTTAATGACAAAATTAACAATATTTTAGTTATTCATTTAGAAAATATGACTTGTTGGCCAGTATAATGATCTCTAATGTCTTAAATGAAATGACACTATAGTAACTCTGGGATTATTATTTTCTCAGTTAAAGTCACATAGCAAGTGAAAGCTCTTGATGGGAGACCTGGAGCTGAAAGGACTTCAGTGACTATCTAGCCCAAGCCCTACCTTTTATAAATGAGGAAAGGAAGCCCTAGGGCAGTTAAATGACTTTCCCAAGGTCACAGAGAAAGCTAGTGTCCCAAGCAGGATTTGAGCTGAGATACTTTGACTTCTGATACAGGGGTCCTTCCCCTCTATTGTGCTGCTGTCTCTTAGGCTAACAACTTACCTGTGATATTAGGAAGGCAGTGAGGTGGTGCAATGGAATAGAACACTGAAGCTAGAGTCAGGAAGACTCTAATAAATTTAGACTCAGACACTTACTAAGTTATATGACTTGGGATAAGTCATCTAACTCAGCATTTGCCTCGGTTTCTTCATCTGTAAAATGAGCAGGAGAAGTAAATGACAAACTACTTTAATGTCTTTGCCAAGAAAACCCCAAATGGGGCTAACAGAGAATAGACACGACTGAACAACAACAACAGGCAGTGATGTAGGAACTGAATTCCAACTCGAAGTCCTATGTTGGAGGTTCTTGACAAATCAAACATTTAAGAAACTGACTTTCCAAATTGGAACAGGCCATTTAGAATCTAGTAACGGTTAAATGTCCCCTTATGGATAAAAACAGCTTCCAGGTTCTTGCCTTTTTTTCCAGGGTAAATGGCTCCATTTCATGAAGACATAAATAAAAATACAGTGAGAGAGGATCTTGAAAGTCCGTCCTAATCCACAAAGGTTTGAATGTGTGAGCACACTTCTGGTTGGGATGGCAGACTAATGTGCAAACTTTGACTCAGAAGTAGAGAATTTACTTTGGTTTCCAGGCTGAGCTGCTTTGTTTACTGGCCACAGGGGGAAGAAACATGCCACAGCGGTGAAACGAATTTGATATGTCATATCTGATGTAAGGAGAAGTTACTTAGTCGGCTGAGTCATTGGTATTCCAGGTACAGAGTGATAAACCCTAAAGAAATGCACAGCACAACATGACAGATGGACAGACAGCTGAATAGCGTAGCAATGCAATAGGGTTAAGAATGACCTAAATCTAACCGCCACACCCTTAAGGTTTTGAAACTCTTAAACCCACTAAATTCCATCCTTCTCATGAAGAACATTATTGTCTGTAGTGTATGTACAATTGGCTATTCAATGAACATTGGTGTGAGAACTCTGGGAAGTCCAATTACATGACTTTTAATTCATGAGGATATAGTTTCAATCTTACTATTGTATCAACCAATCAAGAAGCATTTATTAAATGACTGCCATGTGCCAAGCACTGTGCCAGGCTTTGGGGCTACACAGACAAGAGTAAGAGAGCTCTTGCCCTCAAGGAGTGTATAGTCTACTATATTATAACTCATCCCTCTCTCCTATGATTATTCTATAATATATAATTCTATAATTACCATTGAACTTAGTTTAGACCAGAGATTTGAGATCTTCTGATAGACAGGCTGCAAATAATTATTAAGCATTTACTATGGGTTAGGCACTGGGCTAAGCTCTGGAGATATAAATATAGTAAGGCTGTCCACTGGGGATACATTCCAAGACCTACAGCTGATGGCTAAAACTGAGGATATAAGTAAACACCTGCTGTCCCTACATATCTATACCCCCTTACATATATATATATATTTATATATACCCCCATATATATACATATATCTCTCTCCCTGCTTCTGTCTCTCCATTTGGCCTCTCATCCCTACCAAACAAACACACTAACACCAAAAACTCTAAAAAAGTGAAAGTAAAAAGTGAAAGCAGACAAGACAGCCCCAAGGAGCAGATGGCTACCTTCAGCCCACTTCCTGAGCTTTGCAGGAGGGCTTCAGGCCATCCCACCAAGAAAAACAAAAATGTAAATAAAGGGGCCCTATTTTACAAACAAAAAGAAAGATAGTTCTAGCTCTCAAAGAGCTTGCATTCTTTAAAACAAAACAAACCCCTTTACCTTCTGGCTTTGAATCAAAACTAAGTATGGGGTTCCAAGACAGAAGAGCAGTAAGGGCTTAAATGACTTTCCCAGGGTCACACAGCTAAGGAAGTGTTTGAGGTCAGATTTGAATCCAGACCTGGTTCTCTATCCACTGAGCCACCTAGTTGCCCCATGGAGCTTCCATTCTAATGGAAGAAGACAACACATTAAAAGGCACAAAGAAGGGGGGAAAAGGGAACATGATGGTGTAGATTTTAAAATTAATATTCAATAACTAATTATTATATTTCATAAAGTTTTATTAATAATAAACTAACATTAAAGACTAGAGTAAAAAGGTGCTAAACTAAATTCGGCAGCGCTTATGAAGGCAAGAGCTAGATGGAGGAGCTACAGAACTCATAAAACAATAATATGACCACACAAACATGGAGGCACAGGAGAGATTAAAGGGAATTTTGGGAAATACTAAGGGACTTGTGGGGGATGAAGTCCAAGGTTCAAAATCTCCCTTTATAAAATGGCCAAGTCCAAAGAGTTAGAAACACGGTTGGGAAAAAACTGAAGTATGGGCAATCTTGACCTGTCCTCAAAATGGAGGCCATTGAAAGAACTTACCAATGGTAGAGAAGAAGACCAGCCTGGCAGAGATCTGGATGTTCCAGGGTGAGAAGGCCCCAGGTGTTGTGAGAAATTCCAGGATGAGAAGGCAGATGAGTCATGCTGAACAAGTTCCAAGAGTTAGAAAGAGAGCCAGGAGGAAAATCTTCTTACCCTATCTTGATGGCAAGAATATGCCTACAGGAGTATGTCCCACCATGGATATGAAGAAGGTTCAACTAATTTAGTGATTGCTTTCAGCCCAATCCTGCTACTTTTACTTTGAATGCAAATGATTCCAGCTAGATCTAGAAGAGGGATTGCTCTGGGTGGGAAGGCAGAGTCAACACTGTCATCTAATTCTTTTTTATCACTTCTTCCTAGGTCTTCTCCACCACCATGACTAAGCCCTAGCTCACTGATTCCTTCCCAAAGGAGGAGATGCCCTTGCTGAACTAAACCCCATTTTGATGTGGAACAAGAGAAGTAGGCAACAGAATCAATAAGTAGTGTGTCAGTAAACTTTTGGGTAGTTTTGCTTTTTTCAACTTCTTGGAATTTCTAAAATGCATTTTGTGTTTGGTTCTTAGCATTTTCCTATTTTCCCACCATATTGGCAAGATCCTTAATGTTCAGTAGTGCATTTCAGTCTTATTAACCAGTCAGATGTCACCTCTCTAGGTGTGGTACCAGGCCAAAGGCAAGAGAGGGCCACACATAGTCCAAGTTGATACATCCATTAGCCCATGTGCTTAATGCAAAGCTCATAGGTGAATGTAGGGAGTGAGTGAGTGAGAGACCAGATGTGTCATTAACCAAATCAAAACTCAAAGCATAAGCCCTACTGATCCCTTCACTCAAAAAGCATTTATTAAATGCCTCCCATTTACCAAGCACTGTGCTAGGTGCTGAGATAAAGCCAATACAAAGTAATCCTTGTCCTTAAAGAGTTTGCTTTCTACTGAGAGGAAATAATGCATATACAGAAAAGTAAATATTAAACATATACAGAGTAGATACAAAGGAATTTGGGCGTAGGGCACTAGGATTAGGGGAGGGAGATCAGAACAGGCTTCCAGAAGTAAGTGGTAGTTTAGCTGAACTTTGAAGGAAATTAAGGATTCTAAGGACCAGCTATATGACTGGGCAGATAGATAGCACAGTGAATAGAGTGCTGAGGCTGGAGTCAAGAAGACATGAGTTCATATCCAGCCTCTGAGACTTACTACCTGTGGGAAGTCACTTAACCCTATTTGCCTCAGTTTCCTCATCTAAAAAATGAGTGGGAGATGGAAATGGTAAACCACTCCAGTATCTTTGCCCCAAAAAATTCCAAATGGGATCATGAAAAGTCTAAGAGGACCAAAAATGACTGAAAAACACCAAAGATTCTCTAAGGTCCATGTGAGGGGAGTGCATTCCAGACATTGTGGACAACAAAAGCACAGAGATAGCAAATGGAATTTTGTATATTGGGATCAGAAAGTAAGCCAATTTTCCTAAAATACAGAGTAAAAAAAAAAAAGAGAGAGAATAATAATAAATAATAAAAGGGAGGCTGGATTCAAGATATGGGAATATAGTAGATACTTAATAAATATATAATGATTGAATGAAGCAGCTAGATGGCTCATTGGATAGAGTTCCAGGCCTGGAGATAGGAAGCCTCATCTTCCTGAGTTTAAAACTGGCCTCATACTTCCTGGCTCTGTGATCCTGGGCAAGTCACTTAACCCTGTTTGCCTTAGTTTCCTCTTCTGTAATATGAGCTGGAGAAGGAAATGACAAATCACTCCAGTGTCTTGGCCAAGAAAACCCCAGATAGTATCATGAAGAGGCAGAAACAACTGAACAAATGATTGATTGATTGTAGAGCTGACATTTATTCCCTGTATAATGTTTGGCAAGTGACTTAACCTCTTGGGTCACTGTTGGCTGCTTTATTAAATGAGGAGATTTAATTAGATGGATTCTGAGGATCCTTATAGCTCTAAATCTTTAAGTACAGGCTTTAAAAGCCAAAAGGAGTTTGTACTTTATCCTAGAGGCAAAAGGGAGTCACTAGACCTTTTTGAGGAGGGGAATGATGTAGCCAGACTGGTACTTTAACAGTATTAATTAGGTTGCTGTGTAGAGGAGGAATGGAAGAGGTGAGAAACTGAATCTAGGAAGACCAAATTAGGAAGTTATTGCCTTTATCCAAGTGAGAGGCAATGTGGTGTAGTCTTGGTTGGTGGTTGGTAATCAACATTCATCATCCTGCTTCGGATGGGGATGGGATTAGATAACTTCTGAAGTTTCTTCCAAGTTTATGATTCTGGGATTCTCTAGGGCAGGGGTCAGCAACGTATGGCTCTCGAGCCATATCTGGCTCTTTTGAGGGCCAGATATGGCTCTTTCTGCAGGAGCCATAAAGTCAATTTTTTTTCAGGCGCTGTTACAGGAGTGCGCACTGTGAGCACTGTACGGCTCTCACAAAATTACATTTTAAAAAATGTGGCGTTTATGGCTCTCACGGCCAAAAAGGTTGCCCACCCCTGCTCTAGGGTCTAAGGTTTCTATAAGATCCAGATGAATAGGGAGTGAATTCCAAACTTGGTGGACAACAAAGATAGAGAAATGGGATGTTGTGTATTGAGAGTAGCAAGTAACTGCCCCTTAATGTTGGTGTTTTCTATCTACTAAGTATTAAAAAAAAAAAAAAAAAAAACACTTTAATTTCCATCTTAGAATCAATACTATATATTGGTTCCAAGGCAGAAGAACAGTAAGGGCTAGGCAATTGGGGTTAAGTGACTTGCCCAGGGTCACACAGCTAAGAAATATCTGAGGGCAGATTTGAACACAGGACTTCTTGTCTCCAGACCTGGCTCTCTATCCCCTGAGACACCTCACTAGCTCCTACTACAATAGTTCTTAAACATTTTCTTCTTTCCTTTCTTCTTCTCATTCTGACTGTGATAGAATATCATTTCATATAGGATTTAATGGATTTTGTCTGGGCATTTGCCCTCCCTTCGTTCCATCACACACATTTTCAGACCCAGCCACTTAATAACCTAGCTAACCCCAAAGAATAGCCCAACCTGTGGTGAAGTCCATGTTCAATATACCCCCAACAATGGTAGAAGTTACTCTCTTACAAATTCATAAATATTTGGCCAACAGGAAAGTTTTTTTTTTTAATTTACATAATGCATAAAATGAAGTTAGGTGAGAAGAAGAAGAAAAGGATACTACCTTAAAATATTCCAATTCAGGAGCAGATAGGTGGCTCAGTGGATAGAGAGTCAGGTCTACAGATCAGAGGTCCTAGGCTCAAGTCTGACCTCAGACACTTCTTAGCTGTGTGACCCTGGGCAAGTCACTTAACCTCTGTCACCTAGCCCTCATCACTCCTCTGCTTTGTAACCATCAGATAATTTTAATGCTAAGATGGAAGGCAGGGTTTAAAAATTAAAAAATATGTATATCCCAAACTCTACCACTGAATTTCTGGGCAAGTCATATAACCTTTAAAGAGATTCCAAGGGCATTCATTTTAAGTTCCAAAATCTGTTATCCTGTCAGGAAGCAACACAGCCCAGAGAAGTAGGTCCCTAAGATCTTTACAGAAGCCTAGCTCTAGAGCTAGAAGGGATCTTTGAGGACATCTAGTCCATCACCCTGTTTTACATCCCAGAGAAGGTTAGAAAGTTGCCCAAGGTCGCAAGGACATAAGTGACAGAGAACACAGACAGCTTTGTTGGTGGTGATGTCGAGTCATTTCAGTTGCTTCCAGCTCTTTGTGACCCTATTTGGGGTTTTCTTGGCAAAGATCCTAGAGTGGTTTATCATTTCCTTTACCAGCTCATTTTACAAATGAGGAACTAAGGCAAGCAGGGTTAAGAGACTTGCCCAGTGTCACAGAAATAGTAAGTGTCTGAGGCTGGATTTGAACTCAAGAAAATGAATTTTCCTGATTCCAAGCCCAGCAGTTTTATCCCCCAAACCACCTCGCTGCCCACAGTCATCCCTATCTCACCGAGCCACTGTAGGATAGCTACCCCTTTCCTCTTCGGGCCCATCCATCTCTGAGATAGATAAAACTGACTTTCTGTCCCTTTTGCTGGAAATAACTTCTCAGAGTCCAAATAAAGCAGCAGACTGAGGCTTCATCCTAAAAGCTACATAAGAAAGAAAAGTGCTAAGTTAAAACCTGACACAAGGAAGGTGAACAATGAAGGTCACTTCTAGAGCACAGAAAAGAACTGATAATTAAATGAACAACATAGAAACAGAGTAAAAGGAAGGAAAGGGCTGTGTTAGACTTTGGGTGGAGACAGGCCATATAGAAAAACAGATGGTGATAGGTGCTGCAGCAAAGCATCAAGAAGCAGATAGGCAATGTATAAATAGCTTGTGAAGAAAGGGGGGGGAATTCCTCTCTTCCTGAAAAATCCTAAGCTTTGTTCATTTTCAATTATAATTTTTTTTTTTATTTTGGCAACAGATTTGGCTGCAAATGAGGGGTTTCAAGATTTTCTTTAAGTGTCTCTTCAGTTTCTAGACTGGCTCAAAGTGCTTCTTTCGCCAAGCAGTCCCAGGTCTTCCTCATAGTCTCCCCTCTGATTAGCAAGACCAATCTCCTTCAGCGAGGGATATCATTACATGACATCACAGACTACAAAAATAACTTTCTCACTGCTGACTTTCAAACAAACTTTCCCCCAGCCCTGTCTCCCGGCTCCCCTGACAAATAGCTGGAGGCTACTGGTCGGATGCAAAGCTCTGCTGAGCTTGAGAGATAATGGAAAAATGGGGAGAGATTACAAAGAGATTGCTAATGAACACAGCTGTGACTCGGAGGCCCAACCTGAGGAGCTGGCCCACTAGTCCTCCAGGCTTCCCCTCGACTTCTGCTCTCTGTCACGAGTTGGGGGTGAGGGAAGCAGGTGTTTCTGGAAACAGAGGGCCACCATTTCAGGCCTCTCTGTCAGATGCTCTAACAAGGGGCCCATCCTTTCCAATCGTCTTTAAATAAACGACATGATAAAGGCCTGAAGTTGTGGGAACAGAAACACAATCTTGCTGATGCCAGATCTTGTGGATGTTCTGGGTTTGACTCAAGACCACCAAAATTCCGATATCCTTATCAACTCACCCCCCACCCACCCTTTTGACATAATAAATGACTTAAAGGAGGATCAAAGTCAGGGTAGAGAAAATGAGGCTATTTTTACTTGGGATAAGAATTTGTAAGCTACCAAAGTTTATCTGCACAAATGCTTCTCTCTAAGGTAACTCAGATCCTCTCAGCTCTGTACAGAAAATAACCCAAGTCAGCTTACAGCAGAGAGAAGCCTCAACCAGATTAAAATGTGTTTTGATTTTAATTTTTAATTTAATTAAAATGGGAAGTGTTTCCCAGAATAAGTTAATATATATGTATATATGTACATATATATATATAATACAACATAGATAATATTAATCTGTGGTTTTCTAAGTCAATAGGCAGCCAGCAGGGATCCTTATACAGCCCTCTTTCTATATCAGTTTAACTCTGTTGGCTTTCAGGATACAATCCTTTCCTGTTTGATTCCCTACCTCTCTCTCTCCCTACAGGGTCTCTGTCAGAGGCTCCCAATCAAAAAGACTTCCTAGAGATCCCCCAGATAATTTCATCTGGTTCCCTGGATTCAGAAGACAACACCTGAGAGGTCACTTCAGTGTGTCTTGGCATAGTGCAGAAAAAACACGGAATTTGGAGCCAGTGGCCCGAAGTCCAAATCACTGGCCCTATCATTTAATGCAAAAAAGGAGTGGATAACCCATGTTTTTAGAACTTTAAGAAGGCAAAGTCCTCGACATATATCCTTTTCCTTGGTCTATACACCAACCCTACTAAGTGCTAAGTGCTACAGATATCATTTGGAGCCCTTTTCCACATGATCATATTGAACCTTGAGAGAGATTAAATGACTTGCCTAATATCTTGTGGCTAGTGTCTGTCTGAAGGCAATATTTCAACCCAGATTTTCCTGATTGCAAGTCTAGCATGATTAATTCCATACTTCTTACTGTCTTCTACTCCTTAGATACTTCTTAGTATCTTCTACTCCTACGTCTTATTGTCTTGTGGCCTTGGGAAACAGAGGTTTCAAGATTTGCTTTAAGTGTTTATTCAGTTTCTAGACTGGCTCAAAGTATCCTGTCAAGCTATTGCCAAGCAATCCCAGGTCTTCCTCATAGTCTCCCCTATGATTAGCAAGACTTATCTCCTTCAACAAGAGATATCATTATATGACATCACAGACTACAAAAATGACAACCTCTCTGGGACTCAGGTTGCTCATCTACATAGTGAGGGAGTTGAACTAGATGACCTCTACAGTCTTTTTACAGTTTTAAATCTCTAATTCCATGATAAGGACAGTTAAGAGGCACAATGGATGGAATGCCAAATCTGGAGTCAGGAAGACTCATTTTCCAGAGTTCAAATCTGGCCTTAGACACTTACTAGTTGAGTGACCTTGGGCCCATCATTTAACAACCTTATTTGCCTCAGGTTTCTCATCTGCAAAATGAGCTAGAGAAGGACATGCCAAACCACTCTAGTATCACTGCCAAGAAAACCCCAAATAGGGTCATGAAGAGTCAGACACAACTGAAAAATGACAGAACAACAATAAAAAAATTCCATGATCCCTCCATCTTTGTGCCATGTACTGCTCTTAGACATCTTGATCTAAATGTCCTATGATGGGTTTAAATGTTTTAATGTTTCTCTTGACCTTTGTTTGTATTTCAAAATTTCTATTCAGCTCTATTATTTCGTGAAGAGCACTTAGAAGTATATTTTGTTAAAAATCCATTTTTTTCCTCTGAAGGATTAGACTTAGTTTTCCCGCGTATATTATTTTTGGTTGTAAGCCCATATCTTTTGCCTTTTGAAATATAATATTCCAAACTCATTGCTCCTTTATAACAGTAGCTGCTAACAACCCTTCCTTCTAACAAATTGGTACAGTCAGGCAAAACAAATTCATGCATTGACCGAGTTGGAAAATGTATGCCCCATTTCATGTCCATAATTCACTACGAGGCAGAGAGGATACATTAGTCCTGTAAAGACAGGATTGATCAGTACATCGATCAGCATTTTGAAGTCTTTCAATTATTGTTTTTCAAGCAAAATTTCTCAGTGAATTCTTCATTTAGTCAGGCTGCTTCTTCCTCCAAACTTTCATACCATACTAAGTCAAATGACTAGAAAGCTTCCTTTCCCATAAATCCTTTCTCAGAAATCTCCTACCCACCCACCCCTCAAGGTATTTTCTCTTTTCTCTTTCAAATACCAGAATATTTATACTCATCCAAACCAGCCGGTTTTGCTCCTCCAAAGTCCTCCTTTCCATTTCTCACTTATACCTGCAAAATGGGGGCTCAAATTGCCATTGTACCAGTTGAGCTCAGTCCATTAGGAATTATAGCAATTTTGAATACTGACACATAGGAGCAAATGTTACCATGGGGAAGAAGAAGAGGTCTTTGGGTTGTTTGATCAGTGCCAGTTCTGGGTTCTATCAGCTCAGTACTATATAGCTCAGATCAGTCTCTCCAGTCAACCTTCATCCTTTCTAAACTAGTAGTCCCTTTAACCTGTCCTCTGAAAGTCCCATTGTATCATGAGCACTCTTTCACAGCTTTGAACTTTTTCTCAAAATTCCTTCTACCTTCTTAAATGAAATGAAATGGGGGTTTCCCTTGATACCAAATGCCTTAAAAGTCAACATTCTCCTTGCTCTTGTTCACTCCTCCTTTCAGACTGTTATTCTGTTTTCATCACTCAATGGCAGTCTCTTCTGAGATCCACGCTCTCCTTTGGCAGAAGTTGGGGACTATAGATGAGGAACATTGTATATGCTGTTGCTCTATCCACTGTTTTTTGCCTGGCTACCCAATGCATGTGCAGAAGCCACACTCCAGTAAAATTGTCTTGGCAGATGGGGTAAACCAGGTTGAGAGTAACTGACAGGTCTCAAACCCCTAGGTGAGTTAGAGGAACGTCCACCCCAAGCACGTGAAGACTTCTGCTGGAGGAATGGATGGATGAGAAAGATTTGTTCCAGTGGCCATGAAGGTGGCTGAAGCAGGCTCTATGGAGTACTTAGACTTCAGTCAGACTTTGAAGACACCAAGGTCATCCACTGCAAGCCAGGCCATCTCTAGTCACCCTAAAGAATGATAAACAACAATTTGCTTCCATCCTCCTTAGTGGCTGTAACATTAGGCTCATAATCATCTTCTCCAGTTTGTCCTCTGTCATCTACATTGACTTCAGCAACCATATTGATACTCAGAATGCCTTGACTTTATGTTTTCTTGATCTTCATTTCCATTCCATTTTAGGTGTCCACAGCTTTGATTTTGATCTCTGAAATTCCCCGGTATTCTGTCGTTTAGCCTTTTTTATTTCCTCAATCCTACTACATTAGTTCTTTGTTCTCATCATGTCCACCATGTCTTTGATCTCTTATTCAGTCCCATAGTCCATTTCTTCAATTTGACTACATTTACTTGGCTGCTCAGCCTGACCCAATTCAATTCAGTCTGATTAAATTCATTTATTAGGTGCCTACTATGAGCCAACTACTATGCCTGATACTAGGCATGCAAAGGTGAAAAGAAACAATCTCTCTTCTCAAGAAGTTTTATCTAATTGGAGAAAAAGAAATATGTTCACAGGTAAATGATATAAAATATTAAAAAAATAGATGAAAGTATTTTTTGGAAGAAGTGAGTGAGTAGAACACTAACAACTCTGTGGGTGAGGAGAGCAAATATCTACTTCCTGAGGCAGGCCATTCCATTTTCAAAGAGTTATTTCAGAAATATTTCCTAATATCAAGCTTAAGTTGCCTCTGAGAATTCCATTCATTGCTCCTGGTTATACCTTATGGGGCCAAACAGAACAAGTCTAATCTCTTCTCCATGCAAATACTTGAATAATGCTGTCACAAGGCCCTTCAGCCCGCAGGCATCTCTTCTACGAAAAAAAAAAGAAACAAAAAAAACAAAACAAACAAACAAAAAAAACGTCCTTCAATCTGTCTTCATATCTAGGTCCCTCTCTTCTGGATGCTTCCCATCAGGGGATCAGACATGCATCCATGGGCCACAACACTCCTGAGTGTGACCTGAATCAGATTAAAATATAATTAGGAGGGGGGCAGCTGGGTAGCTCAGTGGATTGAGAGTCAGGCTTAGAGATGGGAGGTCCTAGGTTCAAATCTGACCTCAGCCACTTCCCAGCTGTGTGACCCTGGGCAAGTCACTTGACCCCCATTGCCCACCCTTACCACTCTTCCACCTAGGAGCCAATACACAGAAGTTAAAGGTTTAAAAAAATAATTTTTAAATAATTTTAAAAATATATAATTAGGAAATATTTAACAAAATAAATTAAAATACAATAAAACATAGATAATAGTAGTATGTATTATGTCAGTATGTGTTCATAGTCAATATGTGTTCATAGAGATCTTTATGTATGGCTTCATGATCCTCCTTTCTATATGAGTTTGACACTCCTGCTCTACAGCTTATCAATGTCTTCCATAAATGTGGCACTCAGAATTGAACACCATACTCCAAATATAATGTGATCGGGGCAGGGACAATTTTTTATTCCTTTTGAGGCTGCAGTGATTCTCTGGACTTTCCTTTCCATGCTCCAGAAACCTCCTTATCCCTTTAGTTTCACTTCATCCCTGGGCTTCTCCCATTGGAAGAACCATCTACCCCTTTAGCCTTTTCCTCTAACTGAATGGTTCCTCTCAGAACTTCCACTTTAAAGAGAATGCCTAGGTCAACCATGTCTTCATTTCTCACCACGATATGCTTCTAACTCTCTTGACTTTCTCTATCAGGCTTCTGCTCCAAGGTCCTTCTCCTACTCACCCTTCTTTCAGCTTTCTTTTACTTTTCTTGTATTTCTCTAGTAGAATGTAAACTCCTAGAAGGCAGGGACTATCTTTCTTTCTTCTTATATTTATTTTCCCAGCACTTAGCATAATGTCTGACACATAATAAATGCTCGTTGATTTCACTTGACTTGATCTACTTATTTTTGGAAACTCTTAAGCACCTTAGCTTTTGAGGTAGCTATATTATACTGATGACTCAAACTGAGCTTGAATTCCACTAAAGCCCCCAGTTCTTTTCCAGACAAACTCCTATCTAATTATGTACCCCCTCCCATTTCTCTGAAGTTGGTTTACTGAACCCAAATATGATTAAACATTTATGCCTATTAAATTTAATCTTATTAGATTCAGTCCAATTTCCTATTCCATCAAGGCTCCCCACTATTAATTTTCTCAATCTCTGTTCCTGAATAGCTGAATATTTCTGGAGAAAGTCATAAAAGCATGCAAATTGGGTCCACCACCATTTCATACCATCTAATGTCAAATGGGCCATCATTAATGGCTTATTCATCTCTTGTTGACTGCTTAGCCCATTTTATATATAGGATATATGAAACTTTTGTACTCCTCTTAAGCTTCTAATCTCACATCTTCATTCAGAAGATGACCTTACTGGTATAGGACCTGGAGTAGCACCCTTTTTGAATATGGAAACTCAGACAGGCTACCCTAACTTCAAAGTATTCTGCTACCCACACCTACTCAAAAAAAATGAGCATTATTCAAGGGTCTTACTAATATTTCCACTTTTACCAGTCATCCAAAGAACCCAGTCAGTTGAAATCAAAGGCACTTGGTGAAATAGCATGATGAGAAAAGTAGCAACAGAACATTTCCATGTTAAACTTGGAGGCCACCATTCTATATATACCATCCATGAGAAGAGTAGAGACACCCATAGAACATGCATGGCGAAATATAGGGGACATGTATGATGGCATTTCTCATATCTTTGATGCTACAGGGCCATCATTGTCTTGATAATGTCATTGCTGGCCAATGAAAGATGGCATTATGGTCCTATGGCTACTTTTGGCTTCTTTTATGATGTCTCCTCTGATCATAAGGTTATAGAATTTCTTGCTGCTTCTAGTCTAGTCTAATATCAGCCCAAGTCCATAACTGAGGTACCAACTCTGCTCTATGAGAGGAAAAGTGGGCTCTGTCATCTCTTTTATAGCTTTGATCCCAGATGCTTAATCTTTGGCTCAATTATGTAGACAAGCCTTTTCCACACTCACTATTAGAGAAGGAAAAATGTCTTCGTTTTCCACACCTGTCAGTCGGTCAAATTTCAGAGACTTGGCTTGACAAGGAGGTTTTCTTTTCTAAAAAATCAGTCTTATATCCAACCTCCAAGCTTTGTTAGAACACCAAGCAGCTAGTCAGCCAAAAAGTACCTACAAATACATATTTCTTCCTGTTCATCAAGGGCGTTATCTCTGTCTCATGCTTCTATTTGACATCAGGTTAGAAAATATTGGTCATTCCAGCTTACTGTCCAAATATCAAACTCTTTAA
This sequence comes from Gracilinanus agilis, assembly GCF_016433145.1. NCBI lineage: Eukaryota > Metazoa > Chordata > Mammalia > Didelphimorphia > Didelphidae > Gracilinanus > Gracilinanus agilis. Next base: position 152,840,867 of record NC_058133.1, on the reverse strand, counting down.
CCCATCAGAATTCTTTTAGAGCCTCCTCTTTCAAAAAGTGACCAAGTATTTTCTGAATATAAGTCTCACTCCCATCTCCACTTGGGATTAATAAACCTCAAGTTTTTTTAGTCTACCATGCAAATGAATAGTTAGAGGAAAGATAATGAACAAAAATCTCAAATGTAAAATCATTCAGAAGCATCATCCTCTACCCTGTACTCAGTGAGAAAGTAAGGAGAATATCCTGGAGTTCTCAATGAGTCCAGTATCTGATCCAGTCTTTTCTCCCCAATTGCTATTCCCTATACAAGGGGATATCAACGTACAAACTGATACTCCCTCAAACAACCTAACCTTCCAGGTCCTCAATTTATTCATTTCCCATGTCTACTCCTCTAACTCACCACAGCAACACAAAGAATGGTTATAACCTTGATCTTGCCATCACCCATAAGTGTTTCACATTTATATCCATGAACTCTTTAATTGCTTCAACTGAGCATAATCTGTTGTTATTCCACCTCTGCCTCTGTCTTACACTGTAAACCTTATTCTTTATCCTCCCCACTATGTCTAATTCCTTTTTCTCTCAGTTCTTTCCGAGATTATCAACTCTATACCAGCTACCTTCTCTTTCCTCCCCCATATGACTCCTTGATTAACTGGTTCAATTCTATACTATCCTCTTCTTTTTAATCCCTTGCCTCTTTATACTATCAAAGAGTTTGCTCTTCCAAATTCTCACCATCCTTTGATTTCACTCCAATTCATGTGCTCATGAGAAAAGCTGGAGAAAATCATGAAATCATGCTTCCTGAATCCATTACAAATTTATATTATGTACTCTCAATTGGGTCCTCACTACTGGAAGGCAATCCTTTTATACCTCCCTAATTGATTCACCATTCTCCTCACCATATGAGTTTTTCCAAATCTTTTCATCCCTTCTCAAATTTCCCTTAACCCTCAACCCTCTCAGTTGAGGACTCATATTTCACTGAAAAAATTGAGGCCATTCATGAGAGCTCCTGTTCTTCTCTTGTTTCTCATTTTATATCACGCAAAAGTCTTCTGCCCCATCACCTCCTTTATCTTTACTTTTAATAAAATTTTATATTTTATAAATATATATTTACATAAATATATGCCAAGACTAACCCCTCTATATCCACAAGTAATCTCACTGTATCTGTCTTCCTCATCAGATTGCTCCCTAAGTCATCCCTATTGTTTCACTAATTTTCAGTCTCTACCTGTCTTCTGGCTGCTTCCTTACTGCCTACTGTAAGATTTAAATTTAGATTTCTTTTCTAAATAAGAAAGTTATAAACTAATATTGTGGTCACAGATTTTAAAATATTATAACAAGTCAAAATGATTTTTAGCAGCTTTTATTTACAAAGAGGTAGAAAGAGTGAAAGTGTAAAATGTAGATTAAAGAGACAGATTCCTAACAAGCCTACCAGCCCTACTCTGGTGAAGTCCAGCTCAGCCTTAGCAGGGGCTTCCCCAAGTCCAATCTCCATGTGGATTTCCTGGCAATCCCTAGCCAGAAGTCTCAGTGGTGTCTTCAGTCAGAATTCTACCAACACAGCCTCCTCCAAAGCCAAAGCAGGAATCTCAGCCAATTTCTCCAAATGCCAGGAAAGGAATGGTCCCTAGACTATGCTGGTCTCTTCTTTTATGCTCCTTTTCCCACTTCACTTCCTGTCACTCCTCTTCTTCAGAGAAACCAATTGCAGTCTTTCAATTTGCCTAGCATTGCCCAAAGGGTTGGGCAGTGGCCTTTGGAGGTGTGAGCTTACTCTAGTTAGTGACTTATGAACTCTCATACTTAATGGTAAGTAGGGGTGCTTTGAGTTCTGGATTTGATTAACTAAAAATAGACAAGGAGAGAGTTAATCCTATCTTCACACTACAAACATGCCTTCAAACCTTTCTCCTCCTCAAGAAAGCCCCATTTGATCTGTCCATCCTCATTAGCTATCTTTCAATATCTTTCTTCCCTTTTATGGCTAAACTTGAGAAGGCTGTCTATAAATGGTGCTACCATTTTCTTTCTTCTCAGTCTTTTCTTAACTTTCTACAGCCTGGTTTCTGACTTCTTCATTAATCTTCTTCAAACTTAAGAGTATTTAATATGTCTGAGCTTTGCTTTGTTTTATAGTTCTTTGCATATTTGTCTTCTCTTTAATAATGTGAGATTAAAATTGATATCCAATAACTCTAGGTATTATATTTTATAAGATAATAATTATTTGAAGTAAAAGAAATACAAGAACAAAAGTAAAAGCCTGAGTAAAGAAAGCTCTCTCAAACGAATTTGAGAGAGAGGGGTAGTGTCACACAAAAACTTTATCTCCAAAAGCTAAGGACATACATGAGAAAGAACATGGGAAGCTGGGATTTAGAATCCTGAGCAGTAGATTCCAATTATATAATAATAATGATAATGATAATAACAATAACAATAACAACAAGAAATATTTATATGATGGCTTAAGATTTGCCAAATGCTTTACATATGTAATTTCATTTGACTCTAACAACAATCCTGTGAGGTAGGTACTATTGTTATCTCTATTTTTACAGACAAAGAAACTGAGTCCAAGCAAGGTTAAGTGTTTTCTCCTGGGTCAAACATCTGATTTGAGACAGGATATAAACTCAGGTCTCTCTGACTCTAAATCCAACACTCTCTACTATACTACTTGCCAGTTCTAGTATTCTCTACTGGAATACAATATCGTCAGAGACAGTATCGTACTCAGCTAATATCTTTGTCTTTTTTTAAAAAAACCCTTACCTTCTGTCTTAGAATTGATACTAAGCATTGGTTCCAAGGCAGAAGAGAAGTAAGAGCTAGGTTATGGGGGTTAAGTGACTTGCCCAGGGTCACACAGCTAGTAAGCATCTGAAGCTGAATTTGAACTCAGATCTTCCTGACTCCAGGTCTGGCTTTCTATCCACTGAGCCACCTAGTTGCCCCCATATCTTTGTAAGTCTTAACAAAGTGACTTGCCCCATATAATCATTCAATATGTATTTGTTGAGTTAAGTTTTATTTGGGCAGAAGAGCAAAGGCTTCTTTGAGGTAGTAGAGAGACCACTAGTATTGAAATCAGAAGACATAGGTTTGAGTCTTGGCTCTGACATTAACTGGTTGTGTGGCATTGAATGAATCAAAAAGTTGTAAAGCCTCAAGCTCTTCATGGGTAAATTGGGATTATGATACTTAAATCTTCTACCTCACAAGGCTATAAAGAAAGTGCTTTGTAAATCATGAGGGTAGGGACCATATCTTACCTAAACCTTTTAGCTCCCTTTGTTCTTAGCACAACAAATGTTTAATAAGTGTTTATTGATCTGTTCTTAGGTTTCATCCAGTTTGGTCATGGGTCTCCCACAACTACCCATGCTCTGGGAACCAGGATGAAATAATGTGGGAGGAAAAAATTTAAGCAACCAGCAACTGCAATTCAGACTGGGATCAGTGGGAGTTACTTTGTCTCTAGTGTGAATTTAAGGTCATCTGTGGGATGTTGGATAGAGTAACAGAACTGCTGAGTGAGCTATAGAGTCAAAATGGAGACCACAGACAGAAGGGACATCCAGGTTAGAACTGAGTTGACTAAAGCAGGATAATGAGAGGCCAAGACAAGGTTGACCAGGATAGATGAATAGAGAATAGGTAAAGTCTAGTAGAAACAATGGAAAACAATAAGTAAAGCCTGGTAGAAACAATGGAAAAGCTGTATAGGAATTTTCCAGGATAGGTCAGTGTATTTTTAAAATAGTTCATTATTTTTACTTTTACAATTGAGAAGCATTTAAAAAACTATTCTTTCCATCTCAAACCCTCCTGAGAAATTTTTTTAAAATTTCAATAAAACAGCTCTGTAGTCCAGTCAAATTCCCATATTAGCCATATCCAAAAGTGTTATTGTGAAGGAAATGGCAGTTTTGCAAAGCAAAAAAAGTTTGGTCATTTAAAAATAAATCCCTTACTTTCCTTCTTAGAATCAATACCATATATTGGTTCCAAGGCATAACAGTTGAAAGGGCTAGGCAATGGGGGTTAAGTGACTCACCCAGGGTCACACAATTAGGAAGTGTCTGAGGCAGTATTTTAATCCCCTCTTTATGCCTGGTTCTCAATCTACTGAACCACCTAGCTTTACCCTAAGTTTATTTTAAGTTTATCACCTCTCCATTAAGAAGTGACTGATGTGTCATCTTCCTTTTTTTGGGCTCATTGTTATCAGTTATCAAAGCACTAGAGTAAGATATTTTTCTCTATAATGTTGTTATGTTTGTGTAATTGTTCTCCTAGTTCTATTCACATAATTCTGCATTCGGAATAGGTTCAGAGACCTTCCCAATTTCTTCTATTTTCCATTTCACCACTTCTCATAGCAGAAAAATATTGCATTATATTCATATACCACATTTTTTTGGCCATTTCCCAATAGACTCTAGTTTCAATTTTTGGCTACTATCAAAGGAATAGCTATAAATATTTCTGTACATGCGAATATTCATTAAAAATTTTTTGTTTGGGATTGTAGGTCTAGAACTAGGAGAATATAGTTCATCTGGTACAAAAGGTATACACAGTTTGGTAACTTCTGGGCACAGTTCCAAATTTCTTTTCAGAATGTCTGAACTAATTCACAGCTCCAGCAATACTGTATTAGTGTGCCTTGTTTCACAGAATCCTTCTAGCATTTGATATTTTCATCTTTTGTCATCTTTCTAGTTTGGAGGTATGAGAGGGAACCTCAAAGTTGTTTTTTTTTGTGCTCCCTTAATTATTAATGAATTAAAGCAATTTTTCTTCCATATGATTGTTAATAGAGTGGATTTCTTCCTTTGAAAGCTGCCTATTCATATCTTTTGACCATTTATCTATTGGAGAATGGCTTTTAGTCCTATAACTTTGAATCAGTTCCTTATATATTTTGGATATCAGATCTTTAGCAGAGAAAATTGTTGCCAAGATTCCACCCCCCCATTACCTGTTTGTCTTCTCATTTTAACTACAAGAGAATTGTTTGTGCAAAAACTTTAAAATTTTACATAATAAAAATTGTCCATTTTATCCAAGATAGGTCACTGCTGAGACAAGTTGATAGATGCCAAAGGCTAGTTTGTCTTACTGCTGAGGTACCTACCAGCAATCTAGCATTCTAAAGGGACTGCCTAGCTGAAGCACAATTTCTTAAAAACTTTTTAAAATATTAATATTATTTTTTAAACATCTCTATCACTTCCAAATAAACACTTCTCCCATTCCACTTTTAGTAGTGCTCTCTCTATAACAAATGAGTCCAGTCAAAACAAATCAACATACTGGACCTGCATTAATGTTGCTGTTCACTTGTTTCATACATGTCCAACTCTTCATAGCCCCTTTTGAGATTTTCTTGGCAAAGACACTAGATAGTTCCATTTCCTTCTCCAGCTCATTTTACGAGAAAAATAAGGCAGAGTTAAGTGACTTGCTTACTTGGATCGCACAATTCAGTAAGTATCTGAGACTGGATTTGAATTCAGGCTCAATGCTCTATCTACTACACCACTGAGCTGCCCCATATGTCTTATTCTTCACCTATTTATTGTATAGTTGGAAAATCTTGAACCCCTAAAAACTATAGTGCCCAAACTTCCTTTCTGTATTACCTAGAATGCTTTCTCCTTTGTCCACACTTGCATGGTCACATTCGTCTAAATTCTAAAGCTCTTCCTCCCTCTTTCTCTCTCTTTTGCTCTGGTGAGTGGACTTAATAGCAATGTCTCTTACTTTATTATTAATAAACTTTTAAAATATAATAATTATTGAATTTAATTCAAAAAATTGAATATTAATTTTAAAATCTCTTACTTTATTATTAACAAACTTTTAAATATAATTATTATCAAATTGAGTTTTTGAATTGAATTTTGAATTGAATTCAAAAAATTGAATATTAATTTAAAAATCCACATTATTCACTACCACTCTGCTGATAGGTAGGAGGCATGTGAAGTTCAATTTCTTGATAGAATCAGAAAGAACCCTAAGAAAAACATGATATAAATACTGAATCTAGTTCATTTTTGCATTTGTTTTATCCCAGTTAGTCCTCTTAGCACAGAGTTAATGAGTCTAAGGTCACATGTTCAATCCCCACAAGGGCCATTTAACTTTTCTTGGAGGAAAAAAAATTCTGTTCCCGGGGAACAGACGGCATCCCTAACCCTAACTAGCATTGTCACACATTTATGATATTAGCCCCTGTCACTTGAGAGGCAAGGGAGAGAATATGTGAATACTCAACACAAGAGAAGGTAGAAAGAAGGGGAGGGATGGTGAAGAAGTAAAAACTGTAGTTATCATCATCTATTCACAGTGGGTTGATATTAGCATTTTCTTCTACTTATAAAGCATTTTTCCATGAATTTGTTGAGTATGTTTATTGGGTTTCCCATCATAGGTTCTCTAGACTTTTGTCCATCTCAGTATCAGGACTGGAATTTTGCCCTCACAGGCAGCAGAGACTATGTCTGAATTATTCTGCATGGCACCATTTACAAATGTGGACTTAAATAATTTTGTTATGATGTCAAAGATGATGAAGAATGATTGAGAATTTTGGCCCTTCAGGTTAGTACAATTTGTGCTATTTACCATACGTGGTTCCAGGCTTTCAGAGATGGGTATGACACCCAATGGAGGTCATAAAGTTTACTCCCTAGCCTAGCCATCCACTCCTCTTGGCCTGGCTGTTTCAAGATGGAGCCTGATAGTACAGTGGAGAGAGCACCAGGCCTGGAGTCAGGAGTTCAGATGTGGCCTTAGATTCTTCCTGGATGTGTGACCCTGGGCAAACCACTTAACCCGCATTGCCTAGCCCTTACTGCTCTTCTGCCTTGGAATCAATACACAGTATTGATTTTAAGAGGGAAGATAAAGATTTAAAAAAAAAATCCTCTGCTCTAGGGAATGAGTGAGATTGAATGCTACTGACATTAAGGAGTGAAATGGGAAAGGAATAAACATATATTAAATAAATACTTACCACAGTGGATATCAGGAAGACTCATTTCATGAGCTCAAATCCAGCTTTAGACACAAGCTATGTGGCTGTCAGCAAGTCACTTAACCCTGTTTGCCTCAGTTTTCTCATCTGTAAAATGAGCTGAAGAAGGAAATGGCAAATCACATCATTATCTTTGCCCAAAAAAGCCCTCCAAAAAATGGCATCACAAAGAGTTGTACACAACTGAACAACAAAACAACAACTATATGCCAGGTATTGTGCCAAGTGCTTTATAAATATTTTCTCATTTGATCCTTAAAACAATCCAGGCCTCTTCTATTCCTATTTTACAGTTGTAGAAACTGAGGCAAATAGAAGTTAAATGACTTGCCCCGGGTCTTAGAATTAGTATAAGTTTGAAGTGAGATTTGAATTTAGGTCTTCCTGACTTTAAAGGCAGCAAGGTGTCCCAGTAGATAGAGCGATAAGCCTGGAGTTGAGAAACTCATTTTCCTGAGTTCAAATCTGGACTTTGAGACATTTGCTAGCTCTGTGATCCTGGGCAAATCGCTTCACCCCGTTTGCCTCAGTTTCCTCATCTGACAAACGAACTTGAGAAGGAAATGGCAAACCACTCCAGGATCTTTGCCAAGAAAACCTCAAATAGAGTCACAAAGAGTTGGATACGACTGAATAATAACAATTTCCTGATTCTAAGCCCCAAACTATCTATTGTGCCACCACCTGCTTCCTGAGAGCGACAGACAGATAGACAGACAGATACAGAGACAGGAAAACAGATTTTAGAATCTGAGTTGAAATTTCTTCTTTCCTACTTAATAGCTGTTTGACTTAGGCAAGTCAGACTTCTGTTAACCTTGGTTTTCTTATCTATATAATGAAAGAGACTGAGTTACATAACTGATAAGGTCCCTTCCTGTTCTAAATCTATGAGTCCCTGGAGAGGTGTGTTGGTCAGTGTTTAAGAACTGCTTCTGATAAGTGACATACCTTTAAGTTTAATCTGCATTATTAATATTTTCTCCATCACTTCCTTAAGTCTAGACAATCAATAAAACAATAAATCAAGCTCTGGTTTGCAGTGTTTACAGACTTCGGAGGTGTAAATGCTCACACTCTAAATTTAACATTGGACTCTCAGGAGTCCTTTTGTGCTGGCTCCAGCACACTTATGATCCATGCTGCTAAAATGACATTGGCTAATCGGTTTGGAAGAGGGAAGTCAAGGAATATAGGTCTTAGCAGCTAGACAGTGCCAAGGACAGAGTGCTGAGCCTGAAGTCAGGAAGACCTGAGTTCAAATCTGGTCTTAGACATTTCCTAGTTTTGTGAACCTGGATCAATCACTTAGTCTCTATTTACTTTAGATTTCTCAACTGCAAAATGGGAATAATAACTACTTTCGATAGTTGTTGTGAGAACCAAATAAGGTATATTTACAAATTCCTCAGCACAATGCCTGGCACTTGGACTATTCTTGTTGAGTCTCTTGAATTTTGTACAACTCTTCATGGCCGATTTCACATCTTCCTGGCAAAGATACTGGAATGATTTGCCGTTTCCTTCTCCGGCTCATAAGAAAACTGAGGCAAATAGGGTTAAGTGACTTGCTTAGAGCCACAGTTAAACAGTGCCTGAAGCTGAATTTGACCTCAGTTCTTAACTCTGACTAGGTGTGCGCTATCCACTGAACCACCAAGCTACCCAACCAGGCACATAGGCAGAATTTAAGAAATACTCGTTTCTTTCCTTATTCTATACACAATAATCTCTAGTACCAGCCCTGCTCATATCTTCCCTTCTCATGCAGCTATATTTATAGAAAGTTTAATATTTTGCTTGCCTAACTTTGACTTCTCTGTCCTTTAGTTACAATGAATAATAACCATCCATCCATGTCAGGAATCATTAGGATCAGAATTTATAAATTTAGAGAACAAATATATTTTAGATCATCTATTCAAACTCTTCATTTGACACTTAAAGAAACTGAGGAACAGAGAGGTTAGGCGATTTGCTCATAGTTACCCAATGGATAGTAGGACTGAATCTTAGGGCGTTAGATTTCACATTCAGTATTTTTTTCCTTGGCTCTATCCTACCTCTCTAAGGACACACACAGAGATCAAAATTTTGCAGATCCTCTCTCCATGATCAACTAGATGGAAGAACAACAAAAAGGCAGTTATACCTGATGGGAATTAAAAATTAAGTGCCTTCTTTTTAGCCTTTAGTTATATTTAAGGAAACCTTTTATAAGATAAAGATCTCTAGTAGTATTCTATAATAAGAGCCAATATATTCACCAACAAGAATCAGTTGACTCAACCAATCCAAGACTTTTTCTAAGAAAACTGAACAATCTGGCACCATAGAGAACACATTTTGTTTTAAGAGATAACAATCTTCCTAAAATGACTTCTACAGAAGAGAAGATGGCTTAATCATAGAAACACTACAATGATAAAACTATATTACTATTTGAAGGAACTCTTGCTTTTAGTCAATCATTATTATCCTTGTGAGCAGGAATGACAGCAAGTTGGACACTCAAGAATGACGTGTACTTCTGTGTTATTAAATAAATTCAATATACTAGGTTAAAATGATTTTTATGAAATTATTATTAATTATCCTTAAACCTTTTATGTTGAATTTGATCATAGTCACCTTTGCAATCATCTTAATTGTGCATTCTACATCAGAGTTAACAAATGTTTTAATTTTCCATATTTCCCCTAATCTTTCATAGGACCTGATCAAGAGAACCATATCTATAAACTGAAAAATGAAGAAGGAAAGGGAACAAGTATTAATTAAGTGCCTACTCTGTGCCAGGCACCATACTAAGTACCTTATAAATATTTTATTTAATCCTTGTAACAACCCTAGGAGAAAGGAATTATTATTGTCCCCATTTTACAGTTGAGGAAACTGAGGTAGACAGCAATTAAGTGACTTGTCCATAGTAACACAACTAGCACATGGATGAAACCCCATTGGAACTCTAGCCTTCTAGAGCATCGGCCCAGCACTCTATCCTCTGTGCCATCTACCTGATGATGGGACGAACAAAAAATATTTTGCTTCAACTTTGTGAAAGGATATTATTTCCTTTTTGAACCATTTATGACAAAGAATAAAGTATTTGATTAAAAACAATAACATAACTTTTCTATCAGAATAATAGAACCCAGGATTACAGTTTGTTGGATCCTTAGTGAACATTTAGTCTGAACTTTTTGTAGAGATTAGGAAATTGAGTCCTATTTTAGTTAGTTTACAAATGGAAAACATTTATATTCACTTTAGCAAATGTAGTATCTTAATTTTTTGGCAACTTGCTATTAGTTCTAATCGATAATCTTCATCCATTCATTGTTATTCACTTTTCTTTTTACTGTTTTTGTTTCTATTATATACTGTTTCATATGCATCAGTTTCTCTTATTATTAGTAATTTGGAACATTCTTTCATATAGTTGAGAACTTGTTTGATGAAGATCTTTTCCAGATTTCTTTGTATTCACCATATTTGTTCGTCTTAATTGTTTTATGGTATGTTACCATTTTTTGTTCCACAATTGATTTAACTATCCCTCTATTTTTGGAAACTTTGTTTGTTATTATATATAATAAATACAACCATGAAAATCTTTATATAAAAGTATTTTTTAAATTATCCTTAAATTGTGGGTTCCCAACAATGGAATCTTGGGATATGATTATTTTTGAAACTTTTTTGTGGGTCTTTCCAGATCACTTTCCTGAAAGTTCCACACGTTTGCAATTACATAAACAATGAATGACTAGAGTAGTTCCTCCATAACAATGACAGCATTGAATTTCATTATTTTTAATTATTTTTGCCAGTTTGATGGATGTAAGATTCGACCTTAAGATGATTTTAATTTTCATCTTTGATTATGTCACTTTTAGCTTTTTTCAGTTATTTTATTAACAATTTATGTTTCTCATTTGAAAAGTGTATCTCAACTATGTAATTATTATGGTCGAGTTTGAACATTAGAAGAAAGTTGAGAATTTGTACTTCCATTTCATCACTAATAGAGTTAGAGAACTACATGTGTGAAAGAGTAAATAGAAGGTTTGGTTATATTGGCTGTTTTTGCTTCTTTTCTCTTTCTTTTTTAATGCTTTGTTAAAAGATGTGGCTTAGTGCTCTTCGTGGTGGCAAAAAATTGGAAAATGAGAGAATGTCCTTCGATTGGAAAATGGCTGAAAAAATTGTGGTATCTGTTGGTGATGGAATACTATTATGCTCAAAGGAATAAAGAACTGGAGAAATTCCATGTGAACTGGAATGACCTCCAGGAATTGATGCAGAGTAAAAGGAGCAGATCCAGGAGAACATTGTACACAGAGACTGATACACTGTGGTACAATCGAACATAACAGATTTCTCTACTAGCAGCAAAGCAAGAATCTAGAGCAAGGCTGAGGGACTTATGAGAAAGAAAACTAGCCACATTTAGAGGAAGAACTGTGGGAGGAGAAACACAGAAGAAAAAGAACTGCTTGAACACATGGGCTGATGAGGATATTATTGGATGTAGACACTAAAAGATAACTCTAGTCCAACTATCAATAATATGGAATTAGGTCTTGATCAATGATACATGTAAAACCCAGTGGAATTTTGCATCAGCTAAGGGGGGTTAGGGGGGTTTAGGGGAGAAGGAAAGAATATGAAACATGTAACTATGGGAAAATATTTAAAAAAATTAAAAAATAAAATGAAAATAAAATAAAAGATGTGGCTTAATCAGTAGCAGAGGAGGAAAGAAGTATATTCAGATAGAAATGTGATACAAAAACAAAAGGAACTAATCTTCAAAAAAAGAAAACATAAAGAAATATCTATATCATTTATCCACTGTGAACTAGGAATTATCATAATGACTTTTAAACTTACCCATGTATTTTATTTTTAATGAAATTTTATTGTTGTCTTTTGTTTTTACTTTACCTAAATTCTCCCATATCCCACCCCATTTCCTCCCCAAGAACCATTCCTTGTAAAGAATTTCAAAAAAGAAATAAAAAGGAAGAAAAAAATTCAGCCAAACTGGTGAATATAAGGGCAAAAATCTGACATGTCATGTTATTCTTCATATTCATGGATCCCTCCTCACCCTCCACTTCTGCAAAGGAATAGGGATTAAGTGTCTCCTCATATGTCTATTTTGGGGATAAAGGTGTTCTTTGGAACTTCACAGAATTAATTTTCTATTATTCTGTGATTGTTCTTTTTACTTTGCATTGTTGTAGTTATTATCTCTATTGTTTTCTTGGCCCTGCACATATCACTTTACATTTATTCATGTAAATCATTCCATACTTCTGAATTTATTATATTGGTCATTTCTTATAAAAATTACAATAATATTCCATTATAGACATGCTCCCCACCCCAATTTTTTATATGACCATTCCCAAATAATGGTCATATACTTTGTTTCCAGTTTTTTACTAACACAAAAAAATGCTGTAATAAATATTTCAATGTTAATCCAAGCCTAATTTCTATCAGATGGATTTCTACTTTGACTTGTTTTCCTTCCCAAGTATTTTATATTTTGAGGTTTATCAAACACTGAATTATTGAGTTTAGTTATGTCCATTTTCCCTTGACTAGTGTGTTCCAATGACCCACTTTTCTATTCTTTAAATTGAAACTAAATGTTTTTGATGATTGTTGTTTTATAATATAGTTTAAGGGCTATAATTTATGTATATTAGGTGTCAAATTTTTATCTGTCACATGTGTCACAAAATTTTTCTAATCCACTAATTTTTCTTTTAATTATATTTCTTTTGTTACATAATTTTAAATTTTAAAATAGTGAAACATATTTGTCTTATCCCTAATAATCCTTCTTATTTATTGGTCAGAAAAAAGTCATCTCTCCTCCACAATTCAGATAGATGTTTTGTTCCTTTGCCTACTATTAACAATTTTTTTTCAAAAACTTAAAACTTATGTCCCTAGAATTCATGAAGGAACTTTATCTTTCATTATAATTCTCATTTTCAAGATTGAGTCAGTAAAGTTAGATAATTTATATGACTTTTCCATATGGCATAGAGTATAGAGAATGGACCACAAAGCCAGGAAGATCTGGGTGCAAGTCTGATTTCTGATATGTACTAGCTATGGGACCCTAGATAAATTATATAACTTGATGCTTTGGGCAAATCTATAAGAATATAAATTGCACAGTAGGTGCATACTTGGCATTGCTAGTTTCTTCATCAGAAGATCTCTAGACCAATGAAATCCCAGGTCTAATCCCTAAATCTAGGGGCAAGTGGTCAATCCAAGAATAGAATTTTTTTCAATCCAGTATGCTAGGCATTGACCTCAATAAAGAGCTTTTCCTCTTACAAGATGTCCAGGAAAGGAATCCAACATGAATAATTTTTAACCTATAGCACATAATCTGGTGCTCTCATTCTGTCTCTCAAATCATTTTGAAATATGTGTTACTCTGATGCAGTGACACTCTTGACATAGGTCACGTGTATTTGCGTGTGTGTGTGTGTGTGTGTGTGTGTGTGTGTGTATAAATTTAAATTGCATTCCCAAACATGGGCAGGGCCTCAGATCTGACACTCACACACTTACAGGGTTGTCTGTAGTGGTGCTGCCTTGTGAGTGATATATTAAGCCCGAGTTCCCTTTCACCTATTCTAGGCAGAGCTTAAAAATATCTCCAGTCGGCACCCTTCCCAAAGAGGGGGAGGCAACTCTTTTCTCATAAATAACATGGCCTCTTTAAATAAAAGCCAAGACCTGTGGGAGGTGGGTTGAGTCTGACTTGAGACTCTTCCCCAGAGAGATTCTGAAGGGCTCTGGGCTGCTCCTCACCAACTTCATTAGCAAACCTGAGGGAAATGACAGTAAGTCATTTTCCATTCCAGAAATAAGAGCTAGGCTAGAGAAAGATGGAGTTCTCCCCTAATGACAACAGAGAGAGGAAAGCCTCTCTCAGTGACACCCTGGAGACCTTCCAAGAAGAGTTTTAGCAGCTGGTGGCCCCTCCTCCAGCAGCTAAGACCCTTGTCCTGACAGGTTCTCCTCACCCCCAGCAGGCTCCTGCTTCCAGCCCCAGTCACTGTGGCACCTTGTCCGCTCTTTCGACAAGCCTTATTTTCAACCCACCCCAAAATAACAGCATTGACACAAGGGCTCTGAAGGCTTTAGCTGGGCTCATGTTTCCAAATTCCTGACCCAAGTATTGGAAATGAGTACTACTATTCTTGCTTCCTTAATCTGGCTATTTGCTTTTTTTCTTTTTTTAGGAGATGATGGGAGAATCCCATCCAAGGAAACAAGTGCTCAGTGGATCACAGTGTATAAATAGTAGTACTGAGACCATAACACAAGGGTCTTTTGTACTATTATGCCACATGTCTCTGTGTGTGTGTGTGTGTGTGTGTGTGTGTGTGTGTGTGAGAGAGAGAGAGAGAGAGAGAGAGAGAGAGAGAGAGAGAGAGAAAGAAGAGAGAGAGAAAGAGAGAGAGAGAAAGAGAGAAAGAGAGAGAGAAAGAGAGAAAGAGAGAGAGAGAAAGAGAGAGAGAAAAAGAGAGAGAAAGAGGAAGAGAGAGAGGAGAGAGAGAAAGAGAAAGAGAGAGAGAAGGAAAAAAGAGAGAGAAAGAGATGAAAAGGAAAAGGGAGGAAAAGTGGGGGAGGGAAACAAAACTTCCTGTCATACCAGGTAAAGCATAGTTATGGAACTCTGTTGGGCATACAGTATCACTGAATCCCAACTAGGCTTTATATTTTATTGCTATACTCAACTGCTACTCTCTTACTGTCTGACTGTGAATATGCAAGATACTGTTTTTTCCTTTTCTGGATTTCACCACTGATTTTATTGGTATAGGGAAATCTCTCAACCAATATAAATCTGCACCTGCTCTGTAATTTATAGTCAGACGAGTTTCCTAAGGCACTCAGAGGTTGTGTTGTGTCCAAGGTAACATTGTCTGTATGTGTCAGATGTCACAACTGAACCCAGGGCTTCCTGAATCTAAGGCCAGTTCTCTGTCTCCTATTCCATACTACTGCTAGCAATGTACTTTATATATGAAAAGGTATTCAGTTCACAAAACAATATTTAATTCCAAGGTTATTTGTATGTTGAATAATGGCTGAAGTCATAGCCATAAGAGCAGAGGTAAATATTTAACAACTGGCTCTCAAAAAAAATCCTCTGCATTATTAACATTTTCTTTGTAGATGTATTGTCTAACAATAACAACTGTATTATATGAAGATCAACTGCAAAGACTTAGTTACTCTCAGCAATATAATGATCTGGGGCAATTCTGAAGGATTAATGATAAAGAATACTATTCACCTCCAGAGAACTGTTGAGTGTCCAATGCAAATCAAAGCACAGTAGCTTTCACACTAATTTATTTACAGTTTTATTTGGGGGTTTTGGTTTTATATGAGCATTTGCTTACAAAAATGACCAAATTAGAAGTATGTTTTGCATGGTAATACATATATAACCCCAATCAAAGTGTTTACGTTGGGAGGGAAGAGAAGGAGGGAGGGACACAATTTGGATCGTATCCTTTTGGAAAACATATGTTGAAAATTGTTAGTACATGTAACTGGAAAATGAAAATATCTTTGAATTTTAAAAAATGTCAAAAAATGTATTGCCTGGACATGAAAAACAACACAATAAATATAACAGCATAATAATATATCATGCTATTATTTGTAGTATTTGCCAAGTTATAAATGCACAAAATAGAAATTTAATAAGATGACTCCATCACATTCCTGAATAAGAGAATAATTGAGAGAGGGAAAATAAGATGGAGACTTAAAAGCATATATTACTTTGCTCTATAACTTACTCATACCGTTTTATTTTGGGAAGTTTTCCTTAACAATTCTGTGCTTCAGTTTTCCCCATCTGCAAAATGGACATGAGGAAGAAGATAAAGAGAGAATTAAGAGAGATAGATAAGATAGATAGATAGATAGATAGATAGATAGATAGATAGATAGATAGATAGATAGATGTAGAGAGAATAAGAGATAGATAATAGATGATAATATAGATGACATAGATGAGAGATGACAGACACATATATGTATCTATAAGAATATAGATTTCTAAGAATAAATCTAGAACCATCATTCAGTAGTGCTTTAAGAATTAAGAGAGAAAATTTGTAGACTACTTTGCTTTGGGGCACTCCTTAAATATAAAATATTATCATAATTAAACTAAATTTGCATCTTGGGGTCAGTTCCTCTGATGAAGTTAAATGGGATGATCCAAAAGATCTATTAATTTGCCACAAGTCATTTTATCTAAAGACCTTGGGGATCTTGAAAATTGATTAACTATGACAGGACTGACAGTATATTTCTGGGTGATTATGGCAAGCCTTGGGTGGTATTATAAGGGATGCCAATTTTTATGTGACAGTGAAATTCATACGCGCCAACAGAATTACTGTTATATCACTATAAGAGACTTGGCTGAAGGACATGTGACTTAACATCTGACAAGTGCAATAATTTTCAGAGTTCCATGGCCTAGAATGTGTGAACACTACTAGAATGGATTTTTTTTTGGAAATAGAAAGTTTAGATTATAAGCTTAGATGTTATATCATCTAAGTCTAATAACTGAGCCTTGATCATTACATAATGAACCAAAGTTATGTCCATTTGGCATCCTAGATTTGAATTCTTAGTCTCATAAGCAAAACACAGCAGTAAAGGACTCCTTATCCTCAGATAATTCTAAAAAAAATTTCATTGGGTAAGATTTTTGGAAAATCTCTTTCTTTATGGGCTTCCTTATAATGTTCCTTGCTAGTAATTTACTTCCATGGTCTCATATCCCCTTTCCTCCTTCTATTTGCAATAACCATTGAGAAAACTGCCCTGTCTCACCATCTGCTGTTGGGAAGGAAGCCCTCTAGTTCCTACATCCACTTTTAAATGAAATCAAGAGCAAGGGAATGAAAGTAGAGGGTCATGTTGATAATATGAACCCCTGGAATTCGTTATGGTAAGACAACTTCATAGATGGCATCACCTTATGATGACTTAATAGTTAATCCTTCCACATAGGACTTCCTCATTGCTGTTTTGATATCATGCAATTTGGCATGAAAGATTAAATGGGAATTTGGGGGAAGTTTTGCAGAAGCTACAGAAAAGGCCAGCAGATGACCCAGAAAAAGTTTAGAAACTTAGAAATGCATACATAACCCAAAATTTACAATAATATACTATAAACATCCCACTAAAAAAAAAGAAGAAAACATTTAGACTTCTTCTTTGGTACAAAGAAAAGGCCAAAAATGTTAATATAGATTTTCCAGATTGATGGGGTATTGCCCCTATTGGCCACCTTCACCCCTAACTCAAGGTGGAAGGAATAATTATATTTTGTTACTTTGGTAACTAAAGCCTTGGGAAGGTGTAAAGAGAGACTCACTTTATACCAAATACTACTTAATAGAAAATAATGTAAACAGGCTTCAGCATATTACATTGAAGTAGAAGAAGGGCATCAGACAACACCCTCTACAATCTCCCACTCTTTGCTGGGCCACAGAAGTTCTGTTTCCTTTGAGGGTTAACTTCCTTTCTTTGCTCATCCCCTCCAGAAGTACAGCACCAAGGTATAATTCAACTAAAAACACTTAAGCATTTATTAAATGACTACAAGGCCCTATGCTAGGGCTGGGGATGCTAAGAAAAAAAATATCTACTCGTTTCTGACCTCCAAGGACTTTTTAGTTTACTGGAGAATATGCAGTAACCTCAGAATGCATAATTAGATCAGTATGGAAAAGATCATTCTTTAATTAAACTTTTACCTTCAGTCTTACAATTAATATTAAGTATTGGTTCTAAGGCAGAAGAACAATAAGGGCTGGGCAATTGGGGTTAAGTGATTTGCCCAAGGTAACACAGCTAGGCAGTATCTGAGGCCAGATTTGAACCCAGGGTTCTCTATCCACTAAGCCACCTAGCTGTCCCAGGCATAAGGTAAATTGAGGAGGAAAAGAACACTTACTCTCTGATCCCACCGAACTAGCCTACTTGCTTCCCCCCACTTTTTCCCTTTGCAAAGGCTGTTCTCTATACCTGAAATGCTCTTCCTCCTCTCCTCTTGCAATTCTTAGGCCCCTTCCAGGCTCAGTTCAGCTAACACCTAGATACCACCTAGCCAAGGTCTTTCCTGATCTTCAGCTTTAGCACTAGTCCTGAAATACTTTGTATTGTTCAAGTTTAGTTTCAGATACTCCCTAGCTATGTGACCCCGGGCAAGTCACTTAACCCTAATTGCCTTCTATACCCCTCCCCCCCTTCTGCCTTAGAAGCAATACTTAGTATTTATTCTAAGATGAAAGGTAAGAGTTAAAAAAAAAAACAAAAACTACTTTGTATTTACTGAGCGTGTAGTTTGTATTTAGGTTTCTGTAAGCATTGCATTTCTTACCCCCTCCTCCCCTCTATGGAGGGTGAGCTCCTTGAACTAAAGGGACTTTTTTGTTTAGCATTTGTGGGGTAGAAGAAGGTGCTTTATTGGGGAGTTGGGCTAATGACATCCTCAAGGCTCTCACCTTTGGGCTGGGGTTAGGGGTGGGATGGGTAGCATCATTCCTTTCTGGTTTTTCCTTTCAGGGATGGCTTTCTCTTTAGTTCACAGCCTCAGCTCTACCAGTCAGGAGGAATGGTTTTCTTTTTAAACCTGCCTCAGGAAAAACAGGAATGAGAAGTTCCAAAGGGAATTGCCTCAGAAATGCTAATACCAGCTCTCTTGCCTTCCTCCTTCCTCCCACTCCTACCCCCTCTATCCTCACCATCCCCTAACTGCTAACTCTCTTGCTCAAGGAATCTGGGTCCATGTATTCCTTGCTTTTGTGAATTTACAAAGAGATGAATCAATAAAATCTCTTTTGCTCACCCTGAGCCCAGACTGGGAAGGTCCCAGCTATTAAACAGAGAATTTCTCTCTGGTGAATATAGACATGGATTTGGTTGTTCTTTGTCAGCAAAAGTACAGTGAGCTTCCCCATCAGTGGAATCATGGATCCACTGAGTTATGGCAGAAATAATAAATACTACTATTATATTTTGACTCTTAATATGACTAGAAACTGAAAGGTCAAGGAAGGGGCTAAGAGGACCTATCACCCTCCTCCTATGTGGATCTTTGCCTCTTTCTTCCTTACTTCCCCAGCTAGAGTAAAAAGAGAACAATGGATGCAGGTTATAATTCAAGGTGTACCTTTAGGAATTATAATGAGCATCAGGTAGATTACTGAGGAAATTAATTAATATAATAAGAACCATCTGAGCCAAGGCCTAAGAAAATATGCCTAAGACCCTGAAAAGTTATCAGAAGACATCTTGGAGGTCAATCCAAGGAAAAACAGCCAGAAAAAGACACAGCAAAACAGAAGCCAGTTTTGCTGATTGCTCCAAGAGGCTGATGACAGCCTGATGGCAGCCTAGTCACCTCTCATATTGGTAAGTTATTGGAGATCCTGGTGGAGGTGAAGTTGGGAGATAACTGTAGGGCAGGGGAGGTGGTAGGTAACAGTTGTGCTGGAGGCAGCTTATACCAGCTTTTGAGAGCCAACTGTCAAATTGTCTACATCTTGGCAAATACTACAAATTAGATGTTGATTTCTTGTTTTGTTGATTTCTAGAAGTAAGAAAGTGATGGAGAAAATGTTAATAATGCAGATTAAACTTAAAAGTATGCCATCATATATATTTCCTCAGAGCCAGCTGTTAAACATCTACTAGCCCAGGACACCATCAAACTAAAGAATCCATGTTGAAGAAGAGATCTTTTCTCAGGTGACTTTGTCTTCCCCCCCTAGAAAGTAATCAACAGTATTGCCAAAGGTGAAACTAAAGAATTGGCTTAGAGCAGCTTGATGGCTCAGTTGAAAGAGAGTCAGGTCTGGAGATGGGAGATCCTTGGTTCAAATTTGGCCTTAGGTACTTCCCAACTATGTGCCTGGGCAAGTTTCTTAACCCCAATTACTTAGCCCTTAGCCCTTTTCTGTTTTGTAACCTATACTTATCAATTCTAAGACAGGAGGTAAGTGTTTATTTTTTATGAAAAGAAAAAAACAGGCAAGGTGTATCTATTCTACCTGCATCTGACTGAAAGAAAGCTTGAAGTGTTAATACAGAGGAACTTGAGCTAAAAATACTAACTCTCGTATAGAAATTATAATTATTATTATTAACATTTTTGAGATGAAGAAGCTGAAGCTAAGCAATTCTCTTGAGGTCACATATTGAGTAAATATGAAGTAGAATTTGAATTCAGGTTTTCCAGCCTCCAGAAAATGCTATTTTCCTAGGATATACATTAGGATATAGACTGGCCAAAATAGGGATGGATAAAGGAATGGGAAGCCTCCCAATGATGAAACAATCACAAATTAGTATAATGAAGGAAATATGAGGGGAAGGGATACTCATCAGTAAGTTCACCTTCAAAAAGAACATGCGCAAAAGCTGGAAGGAAGCAAGAGCAGATTCTAAGATAAATTCAAGAGTGTCATGGTTCCCAAAGAAAAATGTCAGGAATGTCTAAGTCTGATAGAGCTTAATGTTTTGATGGATATTAAGAATATGCTAATAGTAACAAAAGGGACCTTGTAAGAATTATATTGGAAGAGGAACAACAAACATTGAAACCAAGAAAATGACATTTAGTAGGAATAAATGTATAGTGCACGTGAGACTAAAAACCCAATGAAAAAAGAAGAGAACTGTAGCAATATGACTAAAAAACAATTTATGTGAAATGAGCTAGAGGTTTTAAGAGATTGTAAACTCAATTTGAGTTTGCTAGATGTATGTGAATGCCAACAATGCTAATTCAGTCTTAGCAGACTTGATGCATTCAGAGTTAGAGTACTGATAAACACTTTGTACACTGCTCTGGTCAGAGGACATTTGGAATATTGTACCGTATTGCAATATATGTAGGCCACATCTAGAGTATTGCAGGCAGTACTGAGAGACAGAGGACCCAGCACCTTTCTTATACTGCATTGGGTCAAAACATATGTATAGTAATCAGATGCCACATTTTAGGAAGGAGATTGATAAGCTGAAAGACATGCAGCGGGAGGTAATACAGATAATGAAGGGCCTTATGCTATATGACAATCTATTGAAGGAACTGGGGAAAAGAGCCAAAATGGGGGTCTTCAAGAATTTGAAGTCTGTGACATGGAAAAGAGATTAGATTTATTCTGTTTAGGGCACCTAAATAGCACAATGGACAGAGCTCCAGGCTTGGAGTTAGAAGGACCTTGGTTCAAATCTGGTCTCAGACACTTCCTTGCTATGTGACCCTGGGCAAGATATTTAACTCTGATATCCTAGCCTTTGCTATTTTTCTGTCTTAGAACTGATACTAAGATGGAAGGTAAAGGTTAAAAAATTTTTGACCTGTTTGTTCATAGAGGAAAGAACTAAAACCCCCCAGGAGGAAGCATAAAGG
Source organism: Gracilinanus agilis (assembly GCF_016433145.1). Taxonomy (NCBI): domain Eukaryota; kingdom Metazoa; phylum Chordata; class Mammalia; order Didelphimorphia; family Didelphidae; genus Gracilinanus; species Gracilinanus agilis. Next base: position 152,819,288 of record NC_058133.1, on the reverse strand, counting down.
AAAAATTCGTCCTAATATAAGGAAAAAACTTCCTAACAGAATTTTCAAAAGTATAATGGGCTTTCTTGGTAGAAATTTTCCGAGGTTCCTCCCCACCTCCCCATCCCACTCACCACCACTGCAGATCTCAGAGCAAAGGTAGGATGATCACTCGAATGGAATAGGGTTAGAGGGGGTTACTTTTCAGATAACTCTTGGAATATTTAGACTCCAAGATCCTTTCTGGTGCCAAGATCAGGTGGATTTCTGTGCCTCTCATTTTAGGAAGGACAAAAGCAAGTTGGAGCTAGTCCAACACACACACAGACACACAAATCAATATGTGCAGGTAAACATCCTGGGAAACAATTGATGCCTCTGGGGAAAACTTGTCAGAAACCACATATGTGACTGTGCATTGTATTTTTTGACCTAGAGGGCATAACAGTGTGAAAGGAAGGGAATGTATATTTCGGTAAATTCACATATGTATTATGCTTCCTTTGAGTCAGTGACAAAATGCCTCTCTCAAACCCTCCTTTCTCCCTCCCCACTCTCATCCCAATTCCTCCCAGAAATGAAAAGGCCTAAATTGCAAATCGATAGTCAGTTTGAGTTCAATATTGTGATGATATTTGAAGTTTAGCTTGGTTTTGAGCTCTTACCTAGGATAAAGGTAGGGATCGATTGAGTCAATCAATCACTGGACCCCACTTAAAGAAACTAACAAAATACTCTAGCCCCTCATACTTTTATCAGGTGAGAATCCTATATTGATTCAATCAAATGAAGGTATTAAAATAATGAATGCCCTGTCATGCCCTGTGGTTCTTCTATAAAATAACGAGTCAGTGCAGACCCAAGCTCTCAAGTGTCTGGCAGCTTAGAAGAGAGAGTTCCAGCAAAATCCCTTAGAAGGAAGGATCAGATGTGGAGAGGTTGTGGGGAGGGGATAGGAGAGAAGAAATGGTCAGCTTTCTAGCTACTATGTCACCTAGCTGGCCAATTACTCTTATGGAAAGAGACAATAAAAAGATTGGACATAGATATTTCTATCCTCTGACTTATAAGAGTCAGAGAGAACAGAGTAGCTCTAAGTCTTTGGAAGAGTAAAATAAGTATGTAGAAATTCTTCTAGAGGGTGTCAGGAGGAGAGAAGTAGGATGATCTCTGTCTCCTTCACATCCTGCTTTGACCAGAAAATAATCTTGTAAACCTTAAAGATTTAGAGGTTTTGGACTTCTCATCTGCATCCTACCAGCATCCCAAGAATAGTAGTGATTGGTGGCCATGTTTTAATATCTTCATTTGGACCTGAGAACAAACTAGATATTCTGGAGGAATAGCTTCAGGATTATATGAGTAGAGAAGTGGAAAACTAAGGATGCCTAAGGGGAAACTTCATGAGTACCATCAAAGGGAAGAAAAAGACTTCTAGAAGTTGTGAGATATTCTTTTGCAATATATACTTGAAAATATGGCCTCAGACACTTCCTAGCTATGTGACCATGGGAAAATTACTGAAGGTGGAAAGTAAGGATTTAAAATGGAAAGTAAATAGAAAGTAACCTAAGATGAAAAGTAAGGGTTAAAAAAAAGTATTTATCTACTACCTTTATCTAGGAAAGATATATGACTTGCTTCCGTTCTAATTTTTTATGGTATGATCTTTAATATTCTGGTTGTATAAACATTTCAAATTTATTGTAGAATATGGAATAAGACGTTAGTCTAAGCCTAATTTCTGCTTTCTAGTTTTCTAGTTTTCCCAGAAGTTTTTATCAAATAGGAAGTTCTTTTCTATGTATCTTATTCTTAAATTTTTAACCCTTAATTTCTGTCTTAGTAACAACTCTCAGAGAGATAAAAAAGGGCAAAGACTAGGCAAACAAGGTTAAGTGACTTGCCCAGTACACAGCTTGGAAATGTCCAAGGCCAGATTTGAATGCAGGTCCTATGGACTCTAGGCCTGGTGCTCTGTTTATCAAGCACTGGGTTATTGAGTTTCATTGCTTTTGATTATCCATTGTCTAGTCTGTCCCATTGATATACTTTAGTTTTTAAACAATATTTTTAAAAATTTAAGCTCTTACCTTCTATCTTAGAACCAATACTATGTATTGGTTCTAAAATAGAAGAATGGTAAGGATTAGGCAATGGGTGTTAAATGACTTACAACTAGAAAGTCAAACAGCTAGGAAATGTCTGAGGCCAGATTTAAATCCAGGATCCCCTGTTTCTGGGTCTGGCTCTCTGCCCACTGAGCCACCTAGCTGCCCCCTACTAGATGGTTTTAATCACTGCTACTTTATGCCATAGTTTTAGGTCTGGAAGTACTTTTCCTTCTTCATTCCTATATTTTTTCATTATTTCCTTTGATATTCTAGATTTCTTCTTTCTCCTAATGAATTTTATTATTATTTTATGGAGTTCTGTAAAGCATTCCTTTGATAGTTTTATTGATAGAGTTTTAAAATTGTAAACTTACTTTAGTATTGTCATTTGTGTTGTATTGACATGACCCAGCCATGAGTGCTAAATATTCCCGACTATTTAAGTTGATCTTTATTTCTTTAAAAAGCATTTTGTAAAATAAAAAAATAAAAATAAAAAAGAAGCATTTTGTAAATGAATCTATGCAAGTATCTTGTATACTTTGGTAAGTAGTTTAATAGTTTTATGCATTTTGCAGTTATTTGAATGGGGTTTCCATTTTTTTTATTATCTCTTGGATTTTGATATTACTATCTAGAAATGCTGCCAATATTTGTGGGTTCATTTTGTAGCCTGCAACTTTGTTGAAGCTATTATCTTAATTTGTATCCTTGCTGATTCCCTAGGGTAAACTATCATGTCATCGGGAATAGGGACAGTTTTAGGTCCTCTTTACTTATTTTTACATTTTAATTTCTTTTGTTATGTTGATGTTGCTAGAATTTCCAGAAGTATATAAAATAATAATGAGGAGAATGGCATTGTTGCTTCACTCTTGTATTTACTAGAAAACATTTAGTATAGTCCCATTTCATTTGAAGCTTACACCCCCCTTTACTGCCCCCATATCCAATGTGCATTTCCACTGGTTTTAACATGTGTGATCAATCAAGACTTATTTACATATTATTGATAGTTGCATTTGTGTGGTCTTTTAGTGTCATATCCCCAACCATGTCCACATCAACCCATGTGTTCAAGCGATTGTTTTTCTTCCGTGTTTCCACTAGATAGATACTTTTGACAATAATTTTAAAAGTTTCTTCTATGCTTACATGTTGCAGATTTTTTAAAAGGACAAACAATTATACATCTCCCACATGTATTGAGATAACCGTGTAGTTTGAGATGTTCTGTTTTTAATATAACTAATAATATCAATTATTTTTCTAATGTTGAATTATTTTTGCTTTCCTACTTTTTTCTGGATGAGTTGCTATTGTCTGTTTGACAGGATTTTTATTTAAAATTTTGAAATCAATATTAACTATATTGATCTATAGTTCTTCTTTGCTCTATCCATTCCTGTTTTGGATGTTCTGAATATTATAAAAGGAGTCAGGTAGAGTGATTTCTCAATTTTTGAGAAAAATTTGTGTAATACTAGCCCAACTATTCTTTAAGTTTTGATAGAATTCTCTTATTAATTTACTGGGATCAGGTTTCCATCCCCCCCCTTTGATAATTATATTATAGTTGGGTTTATTTCTTTTTCTAACATTGTATTATTTATAATCTCTATTTGACTATCTGTTTGCTTGAGTATTTTATATTTTTGAAGATATTCCCCAAGGGCTTTTCTGACTCCAAAGTTACTAACAATATTTTAATTATCTAATCTAATGGGCTTTTCTCAATCCTTATTCTTCTTGACCTCTCTGTAGCCTTTGACACTGTTGATCACCCTGTTCTCCTTGATATTCTCTTCTCTCTAAGTTTCCATGACATTTTTCTCTCCTAATTCTTCTCCTACCTATCTGATTGCTCCTTCTCAGTCTTTATTGTTGAATCTTCATCTAAGTCATACTTACCAACTTTGGGTATCCCACAGTGTTTCTGTATTATGCCATTTTCTCTTCTTCCTTTATATTTCACTTACTGATCTTATCAGCTCCCATGGATTTAGTTATCATCTCTGCTAATGATTTTCAAATATACTTCTCCAGTCCAAACTTTTCTGCTGACCTCCAGGCTCATATCTGACATTTTTTAAAAAACCCTTAACTTCTGTGTATTGTCTCATAGGTGGAAGAGTGGTAAGGGTAGGCAATGGGGTCAGGTACTTGCCCAGGGTCACACAGCTGGGAAGTATCTGAGGCTGGATTTGAACCTAGGACCTCCCATCTCTAGGCCTGACTCTCAATCCACTGAGCTACCCAGCTGCCCCCAGACATTTTTTTTTTTTACTAATATCTTTTTTTAAAATCCTTACCGTCTTAGATTTGATACTCACTATTGGCTCCAAGACAGAAGAGTGGTGAGGGCTAGGCAACTGGGCTCAAGTGACTTGCTCCAGGTCACATAGCTAGGAAGTATCTGAGGCCAGATTTGAACCTACAACTTCCCTTCTTTTGGTCTGGTTCTCTATCCATTGAGCCACCAAGCTGCCCCATCCCATATACATTTTAAACTCAACATAGCCAAAACTTTATTAAAACATGATCTTACTCTCTATTCTTCCAGATTTCTCTATTACTGTTGAGGATGGTACCATCTTCCCAGTCATCCAGTTTTGCAGCCTAAATATCATCCTTGACTTCCTACTCTTTCTTACCCGCTATATTCACTGTTGATTTTACCTTCAAAAAATCTCTTGTATATGCCCCCCTTTCTTTCAACACTTTCTCTCCTTTGGAGCAGTCCTTCATTACCTCATGACTGAACTATCGCAAAAACCTGATATTGATCTCCTTGACACAAGAAGTTTCTCCCCACCCCGGGCCATCATTCACTTAGCTGTCAAAGTGATCTCCCCAAAACATGGGTCTGATTGTGTCATCTCCCCAGCCTTGCTATTCAATAAACTCCAGGGCTCCCCAATGCCTTCAGAATCAAATATAAGTTTTCTGTTAGATGTTTAAAGCCCTTTCCTGGGAATTTCCTCCTTCCTTCTGGTTTCCTTCAAATCCTAGCTAACATCTCACTTTCTATAGAAAATCTTTCTCATTCCCCCTCTTACTTCTAGCGTCTTGCCATTGTTGCTTATTTCCAATTTTTCAGTCTGTATCTTGTTTGTACATAGTTATTTGCATGTTATCTCCGCATTACACTGTCAGCTCCTCTAGAATAGGGACCATTTCTTGGTTTTCTTTGTATTCCAACACTTAGCAGTGTCTGGGACATAGTAGGTACTTAATAAATATTTATTGAACCACTGATTGACTCTCACCTGGGCTAACTTCCTCAGATTCTTAGTTTCAATAGTCAGTAAAAACAGGCTAATGAGTAATTATGTTAGTGGTGTGGTTCCTATAATTCTCTTGCTAAAATACTAACAATCCACTGGCTATTTAGTTCTCTCTTTAACTTGAAACTGAAAATTATCTGTCTTGTCTACTTACTACAGTCTCTAAGTTCCTGTCAAAGCCTTGTCTCATTATTTATCTTCCTGTAATTTGGTTTCTTTCTTTTACCATACTAAAACTGTTTTTTCAAAGGTCACAAGTGATCTCTTACTGACTATTCTTTCCTTTGATTTCAGAGATACCAGCTCCCCTCTCTCTCCCTTTTTTGTCAGCTACTTTCTGTCTTCCTCATAGCTTATGGTTCAGTCTTCTCCTACACACTATCTTGGGATAACCACTTAACTTCATGATTTCAGGTACCATGTCTATGCAGATGAATGTTCATCCCTAATTCTGATCACTCTGGCCCTGTAATTCTAACTGCATACTAGTCATGTCTGACTGCATGTTCTATATAAGCATCCCTAACAGAACATATCTCAAATGAAAATTTACTATATTTCTCCCCTATATTTGTTTATCCTTCTACAAGCTGGTGCTACTTTCCTTTTCTACCTTTATCTCAATATAGTTCTACATCATACATTGTTCCAAACTTATCGTAGGATCACAGAATCTCAGAGATGAATGAGTTTTTATGGGCTTTTGGGAGCAACCAACAAGTAAACAAAAATTCACTCTTCTTCATATGAAGTAAGTGTTTTTTCCCAGTGTCTAGCACAGTGCCTGGCATATAGTAGGCACTTTATGAATGCTTGTTAGGTGAATGAATGAATGAATGGTCACTAAGCTTTTGCTTAAAGTTCTCTAATGAGACAGATCGGAAGCAGCTCATTCCAATTCAGCATACCTCTATTTGCTAAGAAAATCTTCCTTTAACAAAATCTGAATCTGCCTATTGGCAATTTCACCGATTGCTCCTCGTTTTGTGTTCTGAAGCCAAGCAGTAACTTGAAGAAGGAAAATAAGGACCACTTGAAATTCTTCCAAGTTTCAGGGACAAATGCATATAATTTGGAGAATAGTTGTTTTGGTGGAAGAGAAATTCTTTGTTCTTCATACATGCCCTCTTCCATGTAATAGCCCTTCAAATACTTGAAGTCAGGGATCAAGTTTTCCCCCCCAAGTTGTTTTTTTTTTCTCCTACTTAAACATCCCTAGTTCCTTCAACAGATCCTCATATGGTATGATCCTAAACCTCTTCACCATTTTGTATCCTTCTGGATGCTCTCCTATTTATCATTGTACTTCCTAAAATATGCTCTTATTGTTGTTGTGCAGTGGTTTCAGTTTTGTTCGACTCTTCATGATCCCATTTGGGCTTTTCTTGGCAGACATACTGCAGTGGTTTGCCATTTCCTTCTTCAGCTGATTTTACAGATGAGTAAATTGAGGCCATCCGGGTTAAATGACTTGTCAAAGGTCACATGGCTAGTAAGTGTCTGAGAACAGATGAAGTCAGAAAGATGCATCTTCCTGATTCAAACCCTGTGCTCTATGGGTGCCTCTAAAATATGCTACTGTTAACTTGGGGAAAAACACAGAATTAAATAGTCAGAAAAATTAAGTCTTTAATCAGGAGAGCGACAGTGTTCAATATTTAGGCCTCCACACACAGAATCTTGCACCCCAAACCTCACAGAACTGAAGGCACTGGCACTCTGGCACACTATCCTTGGGAGTATTACCACACTAGACGATAGCTCTGATGAACAATAGAATTTGGGGAATTTATATATCTCTTGGGGAACTGGGATCAGGGGAGTATGGTTGATTGACTTTAAAATGGCCTCAAAAAAGTGAGAAGTACAAGATAGGATTATCAGGGAGAGGCTGATTCTTTACAATGGATGCAAAAGGGAAGGGTCCAGCCAAGGACTGGGTTTACTTTAGGAAAGGACTTTGATACCATGGGAGAAACTACCAGAACAAAAGGGTACTTAACATTGGGTTGAGTCTGATAGCCCCATCTAACTGGGACCACCAAGTACTTTAAGGTCTATCTTAATCTGAAACTAGAGAGTCTGGGATCTCCCTCCCGGAGAAACTTCTCCTATGACAAGGTCAAATTTGGGGTTTCTAGATTTCAAGTTGACACTACTTAAAATTGAACAAAATACTCAGATGTATTTTCCCATCATAGAATACAGCAGGACTATAGTCTCCTTTCTCTAGATGCTATGCCTAGGTATGTGTAGATAAATATTTAATAACTGATTCTTTAGAAAATAAAGTATGATACGCTTTTTGTTTAAGGAAGTTTAATCTGTCTGCCTTATTGACATTTTTTCCATCATTTTCTTCAGTCCAGATAATCAACAAAATAATCAAGCCCTTATTTGTAGTATTTGCAGTTTCAGAAGGGTAAATGCTCATGCTGAAAATTTAATAATTGGCTTTCGTGAGTTCTTGGCATACCCTGGTATGCCCTTCTTGAGACAGTTTAAGATTATACTAAATTCTTGGATTGCTTTACCTCAGTTCCCCAATAGTAATAAGATCTAGGTAGGGGTAGGGGCAGGTAAAGAAGGGCAATAAAGACCCCTTGAAATTCTACCAAATTTTAAACACAAGTAGACATAATTTGAGGAATAGAAAATCAATAGGTAGGAAATGATTCTTCACCCATAGCCTTCTTGTTACTGCTGCTGAGGTTTTGCTCATTTTGTTCCTTAAGCATAAAATGCCTCTTGTTCCTTTTTTTTACCCACTAAATCTTTACTTTTTCCTTAAAGCTCAGCTTGAACACCATCTCCTCCTTGAAGCCATCCATTATCCACTTATAAGTAGTGACCTTTTCCCTCTGATATCATATAGCACATTATCTTGTATCTAATGCATTTATTACATAACTGTGAATTATACTGTATTGTTTTGTCTTTTCCTCCTTTCTGTAGTGTATGATCCATGAACTATGTTTTATCTAACTGTTGTATTAGAACTAGCACAGAGTTTCTCACATAATAGGTGCTTAATAGATTTCTGCTGAATGAAAATTAAATTATTGCCAAGTTCAATGACTCTTTCTCCATTCTTAAGCTTCTTGACATTTTTGATGAATTTGTTCCCTTTGACCACTCAATTTAATTTGAAGTTCTCTTAGCCTTTGGTTTCTATTATAGTGTATAACTTGATTTTCCTCTTTCCTCTATCACTCTTCCTCCCCTCTTTCCTTTATTCACTACTTTCTTCTGTCCCATAAGTGTGGTCATTTTCCACAAGAGATCAATACTTGACCCTTTGCTTTCCTAACTCTAGTTTTCCCTCCTGAGCTCATCTGTTCTCATGGTTTAAACTCATTTCTATACTGACTTCTATTATCTTTAACTCCAGGTAGAACTTAACCTCCAACCTGAACTTTAGGCACATATTTCCATTATCCCAATCATCCAGGCTGGAAACCATCATTCCACCTTTCTCATTATCAAACATGTCCTGCTGATTTCTCTTTTGAAAGGTCTTTACTATCAAGCCCTTCTCTCTTATTCTAGATTCTTATCATCTCATTCCTAGATTAGTGTAATTGTCTCCTAGCTCACCTCCCTGATACGAAACATTCCCCCCTGCTATCCGGCATCCTGAAAGCAATTTTATCTTTCTTAAGCAGTTTTATCATACCAGTTCTTTGTTCAAAAACTTCTACTTAACTCCCATCAGGGTATTTAATTAAGTCAGTTCATCTGTATTTCTAGAGCCTCCACATTTGGTCCAATCTTACTGGTTTAACCCTCTTTCTACAACTTCTTTCTCTCTAAGTCATGAGCAGCCTTTTTGCTGTCTGGAAACTATAACATGCTCACTCTCACCTCCATATGTTGTTTCCATTCTAAGTCATGGTTTTCCATCTTTCCTCTCCTTCCCAGCTATCAAGCTTTATTCATGTCACATCTCCTTTGTAAAGCCTTTCTTTATTGTTCCACTCCTTACAGATGAATTTCTCTTTCCATATTCCAAGGCCAAGAAAGAACCCTGATGTCATCATCAGGGCTACTCTACTGTATGGAAATTTCTTTCATTGATGCAGAAGCAAATGGTTCTGGGAGTTGACTGAAGCACATAAAGATTAAATGACTTAATAAGAGTCAGAGGCAGAGTCAGAGTCAGAGGCTATGGGATTTGAACCTAGGACTTCCTGATTCCAAGCCCAGCATTTCATCTGTTATGCCATACTGTCTCCTTTCACAGATCCTGGTAAATAGTAAGCAATTAATAAATGCTTATTAATTAATTCATAGCTCCTATTAAAATGATAATATGGTTCATACCACATAACAACTGATTAAAATTGTCATTTATTCTCAAATTATTTCAGTTATGTTACTTTGATCTTCTAATTTTGAGTTCTTTAAAGGCAGGGACCATGTCTTATATCACAATAGCATGTTGAGTACATGGTAAGTTTTGAATAAATACTATTAATTCCTGAGAAAATCAGGGACATATAGTGCTTTATCTGAGGGAAATCAAAAATTAATGTAGGCTATATTTGCTTATATTTTTTTCTCATTTAAAGGGATATACACACACACACACACACACACACACACACACATATATATATATATATATATATCTTATTTCTTAGACATTTCTCCATAACTAGCAAGAGTACTGGATTTTTTTTTTTTATTTTAAACCCTTAACTTCTGTGTATTGACTTATAGGTGGAAGATTGGTAAGGCAATGGGGGTCAAGTGACTTGCCCAGGGTCACACAGCTGGGAAGTGTCTGAGGCCGGATTTGAACCTAGGACCTCCTGTCTCTAGGCCTGGCTCTCAATCCACTGAGCTACCCAGCTGCCCCTGGATTTTTTTTAAGGCTAAAACAAAACCCCTCAAATATTGTTATTTACAAGTTCCACAAAATCCCATACAAGTTAACCTAGCATCATTTTTATTTTAGAATGCCAAATGCTTTCCATTCTCTTAGCACTATATTCATTTATGTGCTTCTCTATTATCTTCCTTCTCTCCTATTGGAATTCTACCTGTGCCCCTTCTAAAGTGGTTATTTGGCCTTTAAAATACCTTATTATAAAATAAATCATCATGATTATTAATTGCAATTAATGAATATTATCATATCTTATACAGCAAGAGCTAATCCGTGGAGATTAATCAGAGTAAAATGTACAATTTATAAAATGACCTCTATGTACTCTGAGAAAAAAAATTAACACATTAATAAGAGATGAGATTGCTGGTACATTTGTTATTAAGCTCTCCATAGGCTATTTTATTTTTTAAAAATTCACCCTGTCATCTCTAGTAGAAGAGAAGGGTTAAGATATGTGTTGTCAATGACATTTTCCCCCAAATCATTTTGTTGCTAATTTTGAACACCAAAGTAAGTCTACAAATATGCTTATTTTCATGTCCCACAGAGCCTCAAGCATACTGCTGTCAATGAATATTGAATAATAATGTCATATACCAAGATTATGAATAATGTTGAAGAAAAATGTGACATACTAGGAAGATGCTAAAGAGCTTATATAACTGACCCTGGAGAAATCACTAAAGTAAAACAAAGAAATACGAAAATGAAAATAAAATATGTTCTGAATGTAATATAATAATAAGCACACATTTTAATGCGAATAATCTATTTCTTCTTTGTAAGTAATGGCACTTCCATATATCATTTGATATGTGCCTTTGGTTCATGAATAGTTGTTGTTCTTCAGTTGTTTCTGATACTTTGTGACCCCATTTGGAATTTTCTTGGCAAAGATACTACAGTGGTTCACCATTTCCTTCTCTAGCTCACTTGACAGATGAGGCGACTGAGGCCAACAGGGTTAAAAGACTTGCCAAAGGTCACACAGCTAGTAAGTGATGGAGAAGAAATTTGAATTTAGGAAGATGAATCTTCCTGATTCCAGGCTTAGTACTCTATGGACTTTATCACCTAGATGAGTAATTGTTTGCCTAATCAATAAATTAGAAACATAATAGGATGTTTAAATTCTTTTTCTTCTAATTATCTTCTTGTGACCTTGGGTCAATTACTTCAATTTCTTTAGACTTACTTTTTTGTTTTAACTGACAAAATAAGGATCATGGCACCACCTGAGTCCCAGGACTACTATGGGTAGAATCAGTATTAAATATGATAGATTATAAAATATTTTTGCACAGAAAGAGCTTAGTATAAAGATCCAATGTACCCTATTTCAAGATATATTTTAACTGTAATCCCTAGTGCTAGTTGAAAAAAAAAGTGGGATATTAATCTTGCACCAGACATTTTTGAGAAATGAAAGGGATTTCTGAGATAAACTTAGATTCACATATACCCATTTAAGTACTCAAATTGACAAAAAGTGATTTGCTAAAATTTTGCTCTCAAACATTCAGTCACTAAGCCTTTTCCTAAGTCCTGCTAAGTCCTTCACTAACTACATTTTTCAAATCCATATCTTTCTTTCAGTTCCTATAGTTATATCCTGCCCTGATGCTGACTATCACTCATCAGAATTGCTATATCTCCATTCTCTTCCCATTACCTATGTTTCATGCATTGATGAACAAAAAAAATTTTTCTTTGAAGGTCGACTCCTATTGCTTTTCCAAAGAAGTCTAGGTGACTTCTCCACCTCTATATGAGAGAATCATGCCTAAGCTATAGAAATTATTTGATTAAATTCATTTAAACGATGGCCATTTATTAAGTGCCTGCTATGATGGGCAAGGTGAAGGCAGTTAGATAATACTGTGGGTAGAGAGCCCTAGACATGGAATTAGGACTCTTCCTGACTACAAGCTGAGAGCTCTATCCACTATACTCTTCCCAGGAGGCCCCACTGGCTCTGTAATATTCTAGCCATCTCCTCCATTAGGATTTCAGGGACAGTTTTGTAATACAGTATATAGAGTACCAAGCCTACTATCAGTAAGACTCATCTTCCTGAGTTCAAATATGGTCTCAGACATTTACTAGCTGTGTGATCCTGGACAAATCACTTAATCCTATTTTTTCCTCATCCATAAAATAAGCTGGAGAAGGAAATGACAAACTACTCCAATTTCCATGCCAAGAAAACTCCAAAATGGCTCACAAAGATTTGGACACAACTGAAACAACATGGCCGAGGTGAGACAATATGGTGTAGTCAAATAGAAGATCTTGGAGTCAAGAAGGTCTGGATACAAGTCCTGTCTCTGATTGACTGTGTGACCTTGGGCAAATCATTTACCCTTTCAGTGTTCCAGACAACAAACTAAGGCTATAAGTTTCAGGAAGTGGTCTATCTTTTTCTTTCTTTCTTTTTTTTCTCCTATCTTTTTCTCGAATGGAGTTTCCCATACCAAGTGTTTTCTACATTGATATTATTATAGATCTTAGGAAAATAAACAAACAAATGATTGACTAAATGGACAGATGAATAAAGTTTGTTCAAGGCACTATACTAGGCACCAGGGTTCCTAAGATGAAACAAATACAGCCCCTGCCTTCTATGAGCTTTTCTTATGTATTTATATGATGTTTCTCCCAGGAGAATGTAAGCTCCTAGAGGTGAGGAACTTTTATCACTTGTTCCTAGCATCCCTGGCTCAGAGTATGTACTTAATAAATGTCTGTTGATGATTGTAATTGAATAAGAGAGATTATACATGTATTCAAATAACAAAATGAGGAAACATTATGAAAAGTGTGAAGAAGAGATCCAAAGTGATATGAAAAATTTGAAGAGGAAGGTATAAATGATTAGATGAAAAGTAAGTAGAGATAGCAAATGTAGACTACTCTTTCTAGAAATTTTATAGCACAAGGGAGGAAGCATGATAGGATGTTAGTTTGAGATGGCAACAAGATGAAGTATTTTTGGGATAGGTGATACCTCTCCATATTTTTAGGCTTAGAGGTGGAAGTCAATATGGAGGGAATGAATGTAGATGCATATAAGATCAATCAATCAACGTTTTTAAAGTGCCTACTATGTGTAAGGCTTTGAGCTAAGCACTGGAGGAAAATGATTATAAGAGGGATATGATTAATAGAGTAAGGTCAAGGAAAAGCTGGAATATGATGAGATTAAGATCTCTGGTGAAAGGGCCAGCCTTGAGAAGGAAATTGCATTACATGTGCTTTATATCTACTTTGTACGTGCTCTATTCCATTTCCTAACTCCACTATAGATATTATATAAATTCTGGGACTGGAGGGCCTATTCATTTTTGTCTTTATATCTCCTCAGCATGTTGTATTACACATAGTATGTGCTTGATAAATGTTTGAAATGGGGGAGCAGAGCCAAGGTGGTAGAGAAGATACATGGACCCTCATGATCTCTCCCAAATTGCCCTCCAAACAACTTTGATATAATGCCCCAGAAAAAATTCTAGAGCTACAGAACCTCTCAAATGACAGGGTAAAACAATTTTTCATCCCAAGACAACTTAGAAGTTTAGTACAAAAGGTCTATTGCATTGGGATGGGTGTCGAGCTCAAACCAGTGAGCCAAGGCAAACCCTCTCCTTAGCAAGCCAGTGCAGGCCTTAGGGGCATCTGAATCAGCAGCAAGATCTTCCAGAGGTCTCAGGTATAGAGGTAAGAAGGTTGGACAACTGGTCAAAAGGAAATGACAGGAGCCCTTTTGCTGGCTCAAGGTGTAGCGCTTTGTAGTATTACCCATACACAGATCTAGGTCACAATTTCAGGGTGAGGAGAAGCACTAGTACATACCAGAGCTTGTGGCCACAGAGGAACTGCTCCTAGCCTTAGGGTAGACAAGTGTGCTTGTGGTCACTCACGGATTAGCACACAGGCTGAGAGAGTATTAAACACACCTCTCCTTAGGTTATGCCAGTTTAGAATAACTGAAAACTTATAGATCTCCAGATCTACCTCTGAAAGCTGTTGTATTAAGAACCTAAAACTTGGGACAATTCCCCTTTTGCCACAGGAATAGAGCCCACATGTAAGTTTTTAAAGTTAAAAGACAGGAAAAAGGCTGGAAAATGAGCAAACAAACAGAAAAAAGAAACCTTACAGAGAAAGTTATTTTGGTGACAGGGAAGACTAAAACACAAACTTAAGAAAACAATGAAATCAATGCTGCTGTATTTCAAGCCTCCAAGAAAAATAGAAATTGGTCTCAAGCCCAAAAAGAAGTATTAGAGGAGCTCAAAAAAGGATTTTAAAAATCAAATATGAGAGGTGGAAGAAAAATTGGGAAAAGAAATTAGAATGATGCAGGAGAATCATGAAAAAAAGTTGACAGCTTGATAAAGGAGGCACAGAAAAATATTGAAGAAAATAATAACTAAAAAAACAGAATAGGCCAATTGGGGCATAAAATTCCACTGAAGAGAATTCCTTAAAAGGAAGAATTGACTGTATGGTTGTAGTGCTAGCTCCTTTGCCCTCCAGAACATCATACTCCAAACCCTCTCACCCTTTAAAGTAAAAGCTACTAAAACTTATGTTATCCTGACTATGGATCCATGATATTTAAATTGTTTCGTTTTGGCTGCTTGCAACATTTTTTTCTTGATTGGGGAGTTCTCGAATTTGGCTATAATATTCTTAGGAATTTTCATTTGGGGATTCATTAGGAGACAATTAGTGGATTCTTTCAATTTCTATTTTACCTTCTGGTTCTAGAATATCAGGGCAATTTTTCTTGATCATTTCTCAAAAGACAATGTCTAGGCTCTTTTTTTTTTTTATCATGGTTTTCAGGTAGACCAATAATTCTGAGAATATCTGTCTCCTTGAGATCAGAGAGAATGTTTTGTTGTAGATAATTAATTTATAGTAGAGAAATATTAGAGAGAAACATACTTATCTGAACAGAGAAGAGTTCATCTTTTGTGGGAATCCTCCAATGATTTGATACTTTAATAAATCTGAAAGGATTCATGTCTGGTGAACTCACAAGGTTTACAGACAAAACCAAACTTTTTCTGGGCTGTGAAATACTAAACCAAGGGGGACTACATGAAGATCTCTCAATGCTATGTGACATAACAGAAAGAATACTGAACTATGAGAGGAGACCTGAATTTTAGACATGGCTTTGCTATTGATTCACTGGGTTAGCACAGTACCTGACACATAGCAACTTTTAATTAATGCTAATTGATTGACTGACTGATTGACTGGGTTAACATTTCTAGCAATTGTCTTGATCGCCAATGAAACTATCATTATCATCAGTCCTGTGGCTTGACTCTCAGGCCCCTAGGCTACCTTGTAGTTATCCTGTAAAGGGCCACTAGGCCTGGATGGATACCCCAAAGCTAAAACATTCCCAAAGGCCATATTAAAATGTGAGTTACTGAGAATAGGACTGTCTCAGTTTTCCTTTTACATCCTCATTGCTTGCACAATGCTTAGCACACAGTAAGCACTTAATAAATGCTTCCTCCAAACCCCATTCATTCCTTCATGCATAGATGCATGCATGGTCCCCCATATGTAAGGTATGAGTCCTATTGACTAAAGAGTCGGGCTGAAGGCTGGGAAGGGGAAAGACAGAAACCTAGAAAAATAAAAAGGAAGCCCTTTAAGACATTAATGAAGTACTTCATACCTTCAAAAGTTGTGAGGCTTGAAAAATTCAACTGAATATGAAAAAGCCTATAGAGGCAATGCACTTACTCCAAAAGCACAGTGTCTTCATACTTCTGTCCTTAGCCACTCATTGGCATAAAACTTAGGAGGAATTGGGGTGGGGGGCACAGTGTGTAAGCTGGATACATAGAGGACCTGGGTTCAAATATGGCCTCAGGCACTTCCTACCTGTGTAATCCTGAGTCAATCATTTAACCCCTTGCCTAGTCCTGACACTCTTTGGTCTTAGAATTCATTCTACAAAAGAAGGTAAGGATTTTGTTTTTGTTTTTTAAAGAGCAATCTGGGGTGATCACCATAAGTAAAGGAGAAACCCATCACTGAACAATGAAGAATTGTTGAACAAGACTGGCTAGACCTACAAATATGACAAACCTCAGAGCTAAGGCATCAATGAAGTCAAAGAAGAGAGATTTCTGCCAATCTGAAGTTAAGACTTTGTATTGAAAAAACAAAACAGCAGAACTCCAGCTAAAAAGAAAGCAGTTATATCCAGTTGTGCCAGAGACTAAATAGAGTCAAAATTGCATCTAATCATTGAAGAATGAAACCAGGGAGTCCAGTGGAGCCACTTGTCTAGCTGAGACTCTGAGAGTTAGCAGCCAGACTGATTTACCTGGCCCAGACCCCCAGGAGCCCAGTGATGGAGCAACCTGCTTGACCTAGCCCAGAAGTAGGAGCCAGACTAGCCAAAGGGAAGACTTTCATCACTGTCATTCCAGGCAGTGAACTATGAACTCTCCAGAGACAGAAAGGATAGTGAGATATTAAAATCCTGAGTTGCCTTGGCCCCACGCTTCTCAATGCCATTATACTTTGTAAACCTATTGCCATTCTTCTGTCTAGGCATGTTTTGGGGAAAGTAGACATCAGGTTGAGGGTGGAAGAAAAGCTTTGGGACTACTATCCTTGCAATGTCCTCTGATTAAATGACTTTTCTCAAAGTTAATTGGACCTACAGGTCGATTATTAAGGGGAAGCACTCTGGCATAGGCTTGTGAATGTCAGCGTTGGAAGGCGAGAGTCTCACAGGGTTATCTGTAGAAACCAAGATAACTGGGACTCCTCTGGGGAGCCATCCTGCCAGGGCCAGTTTGAGGTGGGGGAGTGAACCAAAAAGGAATGCTACATGTGTTCATGGACTATTCTACTGTTATAATCAATTGGTTTATCAGCCTTAGGAGTATGGACAGATACACTGGGCTTCCTTACACATTAAGGCTCCCTCAGGAACAAAAATAGATCAACCTAGACCAGAACTTTGCAGTTGAGATAACTGAACAAGGGAGCAATTCATCCGTCAGCTATGCCATCTATATGGGGATATTCCAGCTTTTTCACAGAAGTGAACTTTACAGAGACTCTGAGAAGGAGGACAAGGACTCCCAGGATCAGAAAGTACTCCAAACATTGGGGAAGTAGGGCTGTTTTAAACCCACCCTTTTGAACCCACACTCCCCAAGACAAGGGAATTTACATCTAACTTTGAGGGGGGATTTCTTTATATTTTTTCCCTATACTTCCTCAATAAATATCTTTTTTGTAAAAGCTAATTGAAACCAACTGGTTAACTGATGTTGGAGATATATCAGCTGTTTTTTTGAAATTAGGTTGAGTAGACCAGTTGGGTGTTCGTTAGCAATAGTAATAGAATCAATTTCCGGATGCTCAGGGTTAACTCTAGTATCCTGAGGGGAGGGCTTGTAAGCCATCCTCAGAGGACACAGACATACTTATGAGAGAGTGGGGAGATTAAGCCCAAGAGCGTATAATTCAACATCTTTTTTCATCCCCATTCTTTTTTTCTAGCTTGCTATGACTGATCTTTGACTGAACTCTTCCATTCATGCACTAATTTCTTGAAAAGAGTCTTATGGGCATTATCCTGGATGTACTAGAAATTTTAGCACAAGTAACCATTAGGCACTGACCATGCAGCATCAACATTTAGAAAGCTGGCTGGCCCAGTTTGTATTCTGAAAGTCTACATGTTTTTAGGAACTCAGAACACACTTTGGAATCATCTTCATCAGTGTGGATTAGTTTCCCTGGAAAGCTCACTCAGCCCAAAATATGCTTTAATCACAGCAACAAATAATCTAATTCCTATTCAATTCAACATTTAAAAAAATGTTTATAGTGTATGGAGAACTCCACTTTATAGTCTAGGGAAGAATATGCATTTTGATGACATAGTCCCAGCCCACTAAACAAATACCTAAAATGCACATTATAAAAGATAAGCAACAAGAAAGCCCTGAGGTAGTACAATGAACAGAGTGAAGGATCTGAAGTCAGGAAGACCTAAATTCAAATCCTGCTTCAGATACTTAAAAAGCTTTGTAACCGTAGGTAAATCACTCAGTCCCTCTTAAGTCTCCATTTCCTCATCTATAAAATGGGAGTAATGATAATAATGTGAGGATCAAACAAGATAATCTATGTTAGACAAGTAGAAGCAGAGTCTCTCCCTGCCACAAGTTGTCTGTGAGGTCTCCTTGGACAAGTGGGGTTAGGGAGGAGAGTGGTTAAGGGGCTAGACTGGATCTTTTAGGAACAGAAGTTAAAGGTGGGGAGATTACAGTATGCTTAATTATTAGTAACCACAACAAAAAGACTACTCCAACTGTAGTTAAAAAGCTGGGGACCCCACTCCAGGGCATCAGTTCTTTCCCATTCCTCAATACACATGCATATACTTTCTTTTTTAACTGCAGTGCCTAGAGAAAATTAAATAGACTAGTTGTGATCTTTGGATGGGCTAAGAGTTAAACTGGATTTATATTTCAGAGAAATAGACTTAGACTGAATTAGGGAGTTCTAAGGAGCTGGGTGGAGGTCTATGTTCAGTGATGGGCAATCTTTTGAGCTTGGTTTGTCAAAATTCGCCAAAAAACTGAGCATAACTCTGGTGGTGTGTCACTTTGAGAAAAACCATAATTTTGCAATATTTATAGTTTAAATAACAAAAATGTATAATTATAATGTATAACTGTATTTAATAAACCAAAATAGGTAAATTAATATAGGTAGAATTGTCATCTATAGTGCACAGAGTGTCTACACTACACTACAGCAAATGTTTCATCCTCAGCATGTGGCCCCATATTTCGCCACATGTGGCCATGTGTCATTGAAAATGGCTACGTGTGTCAGTGCTGACACGCGTGTCATAGGTTCACCATCACTGCTCTAGTATAAAGTTTAGGGAAAAGCTTGACATGAGATGAAAAGATAGCTTTGGGATTGACAGAAGACTGTGCTAGGTGAGGTCTAGAGGAGACCAGTGCTGGGGCTAGGCCAGTGGAATGAGAAACCAGAGTATTTACCCCTCTCTCACTTAATCCTGAAAGTCCTGTAGATTCAGACTTCATCTTGGACTGATTTTGGGTAAGTGAAAAACTAAGAAGCTAGGTAAGTAGGAATGTTTAATCAATTAGCATAGAGACATGGAGAAAAAGTTATAAATTAATTTACAAAGTTAGATATAGTGGGGACCTCAAGATAATCTAATATAAATCTTTCATTAAAAATATATTTACACATATGTATTCATATTATATATATACATATATACATGCAGCGAGAGGGAGAAGGAAAGAGGGAGCCAGAAAACTGCATCTTAAAACAAAGATAGGGAGGGAGAGCAATTTAGTAAAATTAATCAGTCAAATTTGACAGTTTATGCAGTTTCCATATCAATAGTGTTTTTGCAAAGAAAGGACAGATGTCTTCTTATATCTTTTCTTCAGGGTCATGTGGTCATTATCATTACATAGCATTTGGTATCTTCTTGTTCTTTCTGTTTATAGATGGCAAATATATTTCTTTTCTCATTCTGCTTACATCAATGGGCATCTGTTCATCTGTCTTCTTATTCCTCTCTGTATTCTTCACATTCATCACTTCTTATGGTACAGTAATATTCTGTTACATTCAAGTATCACAATTTGCTGAATTAAACCTCAATTTATGATAATCTAAAAATATTTGTTTCCAGTTCATTTTTTTCCTACAAAATGTGCTGTTACATATATTTGGAGTATATTTGACTTTTCTTTCTACCTATAGTCTTCTGAAAATAGCATTATAAAGAAAGTCTATTCAAATCTAGCCTTGGACACTTTCTGGTTGTGTGTCCCTGGGCAAGTCACATAATGATTGCCAAACCTTGCTGCTCTTCTGTCCTAGAACTAAGACAGAAAGTTAAGAGTTGAAAAAAAGAAAAAAAGAAAAGAAAATCTACTCTCTTTTAGCATAATTCCAAGATGCTTTCCTGAATGACTGAATCAATTTATAGCTCTACCAATACACTACTAATATGCTTGTCTTTCCACAGCCTGTCAAAAACGGGCTATTTCCATCTTTTGTCATCTTTGCCAATAGCAGTTCAACCCCTTTATTTATAGATAAGGAAACTGAGATTGTGAATTTCTTGCCCAGGGTCCCATAGCTAGTCATTGGCAGACCTAATACTACAATTCAGGCCTCTTGATTCACAGAAAGTAAAATTCCATACTTCAATAGGTATGGGGGGTGGGGGTGGGGGAGCTAGGAGAGGGGGGGAATAAGGGAAAGGGTGAAGAATTTATTTATCAAATGTGTCATTTCGTTGTGGCAGTTCTTCTGGGGGGTGCCCAGGCATGTATAACTAAGGAACTGTCAAGAACAGCTGTAATTTATTTTGTACATGCTAAGGCCCATCTAAAAACTGACAAATGGGAACTGACCATGTTTAATTTGGTGCTTAAAAAAAACATCTTTCTCCTTTCAGTGCCTCCCCTCCCCCCCCCCCCGAAAACCTCCACAATCAACATATTAAACCTTTAGTGAATGAAAAAAAGATGAAATACAAGCCAGTGAAAGCCTATTTCTAAACACAGTGGAAGTATATTAATTGTATATAAGAATATTTTTTTAACTCAAATAATCCCTTATAATGCTTAGCTTAATTTTAACTCATTAAAAGTGCTTTTAAAATAGCCTTTTTTGTTTGTTTTAAAGTAGTGGCCTAAGCTTTAACCTACATTGGATAAGTTCTATTTGTAAATGGGCTCATTTACTGGGAATTATTAGATTTCTGATTGGGGCCTTAAAACAGCCTTATGTCTCTTTGAAATATGTGGTTTCTTCTAGATTTTTCCTTTTTCTAACATAGATGAAAATTTTCTCAAGACTGAGCATTGTGTCTATTACTTTCTTTTCCTTTGCAATACCTGACCTGATACACTGCTTTACAGACAGTGGGTGCTCAATAAATGTTGAAGGGGCTGGCTGACATTCTCTGTTGATGACAGTAGGGGGAGCCCCTTTCTCTCTAGTTTTTCCACGTTTTTTTTTTCTTTCTTTTTTAATGTAATAGTTGCAGTCTGTGGTCTTAAAGCACCTGCCATTGGAAGAACCTATTTAATAATAAATTTGATAATAAATCCAGCCCATTTGGTATTTATGTCGTATTTTTTCATGTTAGGCACATAGTAGGTATTGTTAATTGAGAAGCTAAAATCAAGTCCTTCACATTCTTTAATTAGTGGCCAGTGTCTCCAAAGAAAGATTTTGTACTGAACTGAATATTTGAAAATGTGCTGAATTTGATCAAAGAACTTGAAGTTATAAAATAGAATTGAACAATACTGATTGATAAGGACAGGGGAAAGGGATTTGTAGTTAGAAGATGGAAGTTTTTAATATTAACTTTGATGAGGAAGTAATTTATCCTCTTTGGGTCTGTTTCCTTATCTGGCAACATCATTTCCTCCACCTTCAAATCACTTTGTAATTATTCAGTGCTTGATCTACAGAATATATATATGATGTATTTTTTGAATTCTATACATGCCATTTCCTCCCAGTCAAGTGTAAGCTTTTTAAGGGAAGGTTTTATTTCATTGGGGGTAGGGAGCTTTGTATTCTGTTCTGTCCTATTTTTTGCCTCCAATATTTGGATGATGCCTAGTATTTAATAAATGGTTGCTGAATTTAACCTGTAAAAAGAGAGGGTTGGACTAGATGGCCTCAAAGGTTTCCTTGTAGTGTAAAATCTATGATCTGGATGATTGCTAAATGTGGCTAAAAACTTTTGTTTGGGCCTATGGACTATTTTTTCCCCTCATAAGATACTGTAATTAAGCATGTCAATAGTAACAACCCTGCTATTACAAGAAAAGTAACCACACTGTGAAAGGACAAAAACAACTTCCCTTGAGTCACATTTCAATCTGAGAAACTTTAGAGACCCTGGATAGATTTTCCTGGGTGCAAAATATAACAAGTGTGTTATTTTGCATGATTTCTATTTCAAGCTGCCAAAGCGGTTCTTACACTTATCTTTTGGAAAGACATATATTAGGTACAGTTAAGGTGATAGGGATATGAGGAGACAGGGCTTTGGAAAGGGTTGTGCCTATGTATTTTTAGACGGGAATTAAAAGATTACAATTACACATTAATTAACATTGCCATCAATTAATCCTAGTAATTCTTTTTAGCCACTACCAGGAAAATCTAGAAAAACTGGTAAAGTTGCCATTGCATGAAAATTTGTGACAAGTATATTTGAAATCTTGAAGCAATTGACACTGCCTGGTACAGAGTAGCCACTTAGTGTTTGTTGATTGAGTTGAGTTGATGAGGGTAGTCTTTAGAGGTGGCTTTTTGTCCTATTGTTATGCTTAAAAAAATAATCTGGAATAAAAAAAAAAAAAGAGGAGAGGTAGGAATTAAACCATGCCAATAGCAATCACAATAACAATTATTATGGAAAATGTTCTTAAATAGTATAGCTTTCAAACCCCAGTCCCTAAAGTCAGCTCCTCTTCCTGGAGATTTTAATAGAAGTTTCTTTTCGTTGTCTACCTTAGTCATTAATCTTAGGGTCGGAGTGGATGTAGGTATGTCCCAAGTTTTTTTTCTGAAAAAGAAATTCATGAATGAAAACCCCGCATTAGCATATTTCTGTTAACATGGATGCCCCAGCAACTGTTTACTGACTAACCAAGAGCCGGTCACCGGACACAAGAGCCTTAAACCAGGTCTTTTATCAGTCTGAGCAACCATCTCGCATCATTTCCAACTCAGATCTCATCCCTGAACCGAGAGCTGCAGCGGGCCCAGGATCCTTGTGAGCCTGGGCTGAGGTGCAGCTGCCACATATCTGATCTTTCCTGAGCTGGGCTGGGCTGAGGGCTTGAAACAGACATATTATTCCCCCCTCCCCACCTCCTTCGGAAGAAGCCTCAGATTGCACCACCCACTCTCTCTTGCCCCCTCCCCGGACTGCCGGAGCCGAGCCCTTGACTTTATTTGGTTCACCACGCTGTGACCTGTCCAGATAAAGAGATGGGGTTAGTGCACACATGCTCCCTCACACACATTCCACCCGGAGAAGGGGAGGTGGGAGGCCAAGGGAGAAGGGAGGGAGGAGAGGGAAGGGGGAGTGGGCTCCGAGCTCGGCCACAGCTCTGCTCTAATTATAGCCAGGGCAGCTGGTGCTGGGCCCTTTACTGGAGCTCAGGGACAGGACGGGGCCGAGTAGCGGGAGAAGGAAACGGGTGAAAGAGAAAGAGAGAGAGAGAGAGAGAGAGAGAGAGAGAGAGAGAGAGAGAGAGAGAG
>NC_058133.1:152756336-152770818 GCF_016433145.1 Gracilinanus agilis | reverse complement strand
AGGCGGCCGGGGTTGCAGCAGCAAGGTCCCCGAGTCCGTGCAAGCTGAGGCTGCAGCAGGTCTCCAGACCGGTGCAAACACCGGACGCGCTGGTGCAGGGGAGTGCAGCAGGTCTTCGGGGCTGGTGCTAAGCGAGGAAAAGGGGGTGGGGATGTAAAGGGGGGCGGGGGGAAGGGAGGCGGGTGGGTGATGTGATGCAGCCGCTGAGGGTTAGCTAGCCTGAGTGGCAGTGCATGCCGCACCGAGGTAGCAGAGTCAACGTGGAGTTACTACGCAGCGCGGCTCCCAGAGTCAGTCGTCCCTCACAACTACAGCTGCTTCTGCCGCCGTCGCCTCCACCACCTACTACTTCCCCCAGTCTCTGGCGTCACCGCCCAGCCCTAGCTACCGCTGCTACTGCCGCCGCTGCCTCTGCTGCCTCTGCCTCTGCCGCTGTTGCTGCTGCTGTTGCTGTTGCTGCTGTTGCTGCTGTTGCTGTTGCCGCTGCTACCGCCGCCGCTGCCGCGGCTGCTCCACTTCTACAGACTTGATTCTTCGACAGCCTCTGAAGGCGCCTGCGCGTTAGGGTCCCCCTCCTTTCCTCTCTTGCTGTCTCTTTTTTTTTTTCCCTCTTTTTTTTTTCTCTCTCCCTCCCAGCGCTGTGCTCATTGAACTTCTGCCAAGATAACAAGAGCTGCAAGTAGAACCAGCTCCTTGCTCGGAGTGCTGGCTAGTCAGCAGCCGTTGAAGGGGGAGGGAAGCATTTAGGGAGGAGCAGAAAGTCTTTCCAATGTGAATGTGATGCAAATGTTGTTTTTCTTTTCCTTTACTTTCCTCCCTCCCCCTCCCCTGCCCTACACCCCCTTCACCTTGCTCCCCCTCTATGCTATATTGACATATAAGCCAGAATATTTTCCAAAGTTCTTTTGGCCCATATCGCGCTTAAAGGGCATTTCCCCCCTCAAAGCCCCCCAAAGGGATGCCACTTTGTGTAGCGTCCGTTAATCATATCAAGGTGCCGTTTTGTTTATGTTTTACACGGTTTAAACCTAGGAGTGATACTTGGAACTATAGGTTCAAAACCTCAAAGAAGGTTGTATTATAAATTAAAATGCTATGTTTCTAGCTGCACATATAGAAAATGTTTTTACTTTCATTTGATTTAAGAAAATGAGACATACGGAACTTTTGCTGACAAAGGACGGGCTTTAAAAAATAGACCCACGTCAATTTGCTTGTTTGGCTTATTATTTTTTATTGGTTTTCATATCATGGGAAGAGGAAGGGAATGCTGTGCAAATGAAATACATTAACATCCCTTTTCTAGTGTAACTGGCAGTATTACGGGGAATGAGCAAATACGTTGAGTTCTTCTTCCCAAATACGTTACATTATTTCTTCCTTCCTTATAAATTTCAAATGCTGTACAGCTCATCTGATCATTAACCCATAAAGCTACAGTTGAAAGTGGGTTATCTGTTTGTCCGCGTGCTACCCATGGTAAGACGAAGCATTGACTACAACAGGAAATGGTTCCGTGAGTCCGGGCTGGTTTGTGTAGAATGGACAACGTGGAAGTGAAGCCTGCAAGCTCAGCTGCCTGGAGGTCGCCATTCCCTACAGCTCAGCAGCAGCAGCAGCAGCAGCAGCAGCAGCAGCTTTATGTAGGTTAGAAAGGGGGAAGGGAGCTACTAGTGACGTTGGCATTTTGTCCCAGGCTGCCGCTGCCCCATGTGCCTCAGCCACGTAGTGCGCAGGCTCGGTAGGGACGTGACTCTATGCAATTGGCACTTGAAGCCTCATTAAACGAAATGCACATTCCAGGGATAGAGGGAAACAGAGAGAGATCTATAGCCAGCACCTCCGTCACAGCACTAGGCACCGCCTCCCGGCTGCTATTTCTGGGATCTCAGGTCCCTCCCTCCGTCAGGCTAAACTTTTACTAAAGGTAGCGAGAGCAGCTTGTACAGTACTTGGGGATGAGTGTAAAAAGCTTCACTATAATACTCTTTCAACTTGCAGTGACTTGAAGCCTGCTCTAAGCATAAAATCAGCGGCCGCTCTTTCATTCAGAGTAGCGATGAGGAAACTGGGGCTAGTGGCACCCGGTTGGCATTAGGGGTTAGAGGGGCCATTTACAATTGTACATTTGGCTGCTGCTGTATGTTTGGCGAAGGGGGGGAGGGGTGGTGTGTTTGTAATTACACACTCAGCTGGGGTTAATGTGTAGCATGGTTGCGGGAACAAACCCGGCTGGCACGAAGATTGATTCACAGTTCCAGGATTAGTGTAGACTTTTCAAATGCACACATTGAATTGAAATTTTATTTTTACCCTTTATAATGCTGCGCTTATTTTTGGATTGTGTTTGTTGGCTAGTAAATACAGGAAATGCTCTTCAATTAAGAATTTTAGATTTTCAGCTTTTTTTTCCTCCCAGTGAATCCAGGTTCACCTCTCTTCCTTAGACTGGAATGAGCTGGTTAAGTGTGGGAAGATCAGGGTAATAATTATATTATGTTTCCTACAACTGGATTGGTAGGGAGGGAGAGGGAAAAAAAAATCCTGCTGACGTTCCTCTTTTGTTGTTGCTCTTGAAAATGCCAGGTTGCTTGAAAGGATTAACCAAAAGGAAGAGGGGGGAAAAACCCTCAGATAGTTGTGATGAGTCTTAAATCACATGAAAAAACCTGTTCTAAAAATTACACGGAGGTACATTAATGCCAAACTTAAATGTTTTTACATGTTAAAACCCTACATAAGTCTTCTCTGGTATATCCAGAAAAGAAGGCGCTACTAATAACTCAAAAGCCTCTCCCCCAGCACATTGTCGGGTCTCCCCTCCTCATCCCAATCCCAGCCTCACCCTGTAATAAACAGGGAGAATGTAATCACTCCAGATCTTACTCCAGTGCAAGCTGGGGCAATGTAACCCTCCCTGACCTAGTCTAGTGCAAACGGGTTAGGTAACTCTTTCATCTTTACAGTTGTGGCTGGTAATATCTATTCCCCTTAGGATATTCCCCCCCAGGAGTGGGCTAACAAGACATCTCAGTGGAATCCTTTACCCTACCATATCAGTTTGTGATGGATCATTCAATCTTACAGAGATCCTGCAGAATGTTGGCATAAGCCAAAAATCATACTTGTCAACGTTCCAAGGCCCATAGAACAGACCCTTCCTCAATTTACCTGTGCCATGCCTTTACTAGCTGGTAATTGCAATGTTGAATGAAATGAAATTCACCCATCAAAAACATATTTTTGCTAATTTACATGAAGCCGGTTCTGAACTATCATGATCCAAACTCCTAAGAATTCACACCTAAAATGGAAATCATCAAATATAAATTCACATATCAAAGCTACCAAGGGTCTTAAAGGAGCAATTCCCCCCCCCTCCCCAAAGTATTCCCTTTTCATTTTACTTTGGCTATTTGATGTTGAAACTATATAGTTGTAACTTCCTTAATGAAAGGATTGCTTTTAGGAAAAAAAACAAAAACAAAAACCCAACCCTATTTTGGTGCTGTGCTGCTGTGGCATAAAAGGCTCTGGATACAAGAGGGTTAAAGCCTTGTTGCTGGGCCTTTCAGAATAGCAATTGCTTATACTGTATCCAACGTCTTTCAAGCCGCCTGAGCTTTTATGCCTCTCTGAAGCAGGTTTATCAAAGTATACTAAGTAAACAAACCTTTGTTTTTGTCTTCCACCCACCGCCCTCTCTCTCCCTCCTCAGACTGAAGTTGGATCCCTTCCAAATCGGCTGCAGGAGCGGCAGCAGCAGCAGCAGCAGCTATTGCTGCCTCCTACACACACACACACACACACACACACACACACACACACACACACACACACACACACACACACACACACACACACACACACACACACCAGGAGCAGGGTTTCTAGGGTGAGGCAATGCGTCTGCAATTCACAGAGACAAGGCAGGAATTGTAATTGTACTTCATCATGTGACGACTTATGAAAGAGGAAGTTTGGATGGTTTAGTCACGTAGTCCTTTGCCCTCTTTCCTCCAGGTCTCTTCAAAGGAAAATTAGTATCGTTTTTTTGCCCCTTGGAATCCAGGGTGCAACACTGATTGCAGCTTGTACGCATATATAAACGCGTACTTATATATGGACACATGTAAGCAATGTAAACTTTTATAAGGCAGAAGAGAAAAGGCAGAGAGCAAACCTGCCAGTTGTAGATGGATTTTAACTGGAACACAGAAACTGCAATTTTACCTAAGCACTAGGAAAATATACTATAGGGAACAATCCTGCATGGACTAGATGAAGTAATAGGATCCCTTCCAGCCCTGATTTCTATGGTTCTTGTTATAAAATCATAGCGCTGGAGCTAAAGGAAAACTATTTAAATAATTACTGCCAAAAAGTAGGAATTTGGGTGGAGTGAGGAGATGGAAGGGAAGAAAAGGGAACAAAACTGATGGTTGAAGCTTCAGGCTAAAACGACTACTCTCCAAAATTACAATTTAAGAGAATTTTCGTTGTGCGGAAAAAATATTTGATTTTTTTTTTAAACCAAATTGGGTCCACAGAGGAGAACCACACCTCCCCCAATATTCTTCTTGACAACCCATTGTAACCTTGGACATACAGGACAGTATACAGAAATAGTTACTAAATAGAGGACACCTAATGGAGCTGAGCAGTACTGACATGAAGGGGCTGCATAAAGCCTATTGAACTAGAGGAAAATAGAAACATATTTCCCCATTTCTGGTTGCGGTACTATATTATGAGTAAGAAGAGTATGATTTCATTGATAGTTTGGGGAGATATGACTCTGGTGACTACACTGAGTTCATTGATTTAATCTCAAATCCAGATGTAGAATCATAACCTTCATTTTCAGAATGCAGTTCCTGGTAGGATTTTGCTAAGTAAAGCTTCCAGAATTGTGACTCTGGGGATATTTGGAGGTGGAGGGTGGGTGGGAACATGACTCCAAAAGCAGTTACTTGGATTTCCTGTGGCCTCTATTCTCCATTCACTATGCTTAGGTAAAAGGCTGAGAAAATCTGTCTGATAATCATAAGCAAATTTGAGATTTTTTTCTTTTAAAAATAATCATAAAAACTTCTGTAATAGATGAAATAGCCCCAAATAAATATTATTGTTATATGTCCTAATTCCACGTTAGTTTTTAATTTGCAAACACATATTTTTGGAAATAGTTTCTCATCCATGAGACTTTTCCTTAAAGATTCTATCTGCCTTGTCATAGAGAACTCACAGATAATTAAAGGGACCACTGCATATGAGGGAGATAAACTCTCAGTGGAGGGCCTGAGAATCAGGCCAAATAAAGTTGAAGGAGCTCTTAATCATCCATATATTATGTAGAGACGCAATTAATCATCAGCTTATGTGTAAACATATTTACTAGCTCTCATTTATAGTAAAATTTGGGGTCATGATGTCGACTGACTACCTACTGTGTCAAAATTTAAAGAGCCTGAGTGAAAAAATACAGACAAAGGAGAGATTGAGGTCACCATACTAGCTTAGTTTGCAAGAAAATTTGTAGGAGAACTGGAAAGGATTCAATAGTCATTTGATGCCAGACATACTTTATATGGAACTCTTTTATTGACTTTTTGAAAAATAGTATGACGGAATTCAGGAACTCACTCTTCTGGATTAATTTCTTGGTTCGATGTGGGGTTACCTTTTACAATTTAATTCAATTCAACAAACATTTATTAAACTTCTACAATATGTAAAACACTGAATGCAGTGTTGGGGATATGTGATTCAAAAATATTCTCTAAAAGAGAACAGTAGAAAGACAATGCTTATTCATTTATTCAGAAAGTATTTATTATAGTATTCTGTGCCAGACACTGGGAATAGAAAAGGGAATTTATATTCAATGGAGATGGGGAAATATATCATGTTTGTCTATAAGGAAACATAAATAAAGTAAATAAATATATGAAGGTAATTGGGAAGGGGGTTGCTGGACATTATCAACAGCCAGTGAGATCAGGAACAGCTTGAGGTTGAACTGAGCTTTGACAAAAACTCGGTATTCTAAGAGGCTGTGGTGAGGAGAGTCCATTCCGGGTTTGGTAGACAGCCTCTTCAAAAGCCAGAAAATGGGAGATGGAATATCACAAATTAAAAACATCTAGTTGGCCAGCTAGACTGAATAGTAGAGTAAATAAAGAGGAATAAAGTAAAATTAGTCTGAATAGAGAGAATGGGACTAGTCTGTGTTTTAAATGATAAACAATTCATGATAAACAAAGGACTTTGAATTTTATCCTAGAGGCAACAGGGAATTACTGAAGCTTTTTGAGCAGGGGAATAATATATTTTAAAATAATTTAGGAAGATTATTTTGGCAGCTGACAGGTAGATGAATTGGGGAAGTGAGTGACAAGAGGTAGTAAACTAACTTCATAATTAAAATTTTGTGGAAAAAAACCCAGTGAGGATGTTTAATTTCTTTTCACTAACTTGGTTGCTTAAAATGCATACACATTAATTATCAGGAAGGTGCAATGTAATCATTTGGTTGAGAGAAGTGAAAAAGAAGAATTTTGTAAGATATGTAAGAGATTAAGAACAGTATGATGGTTTTGCATTTATAGTTCTTATGTAATGATTCTAAAATATATTTCCAGCATAAATATTAATGTAAGGTCATCTTTATTCCCAGTTTGAAAACCTGAGGTGCCAAGAGGTTAAGTGATTTGACCAAGGTCAGAATAAAGTTAATGACAGAATCAAGACAAAAAACTAGGCCGCAGATGCTTTCTACTTACTGTCCAGTGCTGTACATTATTGTTACTAAAAACAAGATCTTAAAGCTCTCTCTCTCTTTTATTTTTATTGATACATTATGTTTCTGCACAACAGACGCTTCTCTCTACAAACACCATCTCTCCTTCCCCTCATCACCACTATAACAGTTAAGCAAACTGGTGCTAATAGCATGATTGCTGCTGATGAGCATCACTCTCAATTTTTGTAGTTACTAGTTTTTAACAAAAAGGAAGGATGTGTGCAAAAATACATATTCTTGGAATTTAATAATTTATAATTTTTCCAGTTTCCACAGGCAGAGTTCAGAGGCCCAGCAAAAGTGATGTCATCTCCTGTGCGTTAGGGTCTGTTGCACAGATATTTATAACACACTTGGGGAAATCAAGAAAATCCTTGAGCAGTTCAAAGGACACTGAATCCAAAGAAGAATATAAATTTACAAGAGATATTTCCAGATGTTAGAGGTGGGAGACAGTCACCACTAGGATATGTCTGATCTGAGTTTCTTTAAATAATATTCAGGTCCACATTTGTACTTTCCTATTTTTAACCAAGTATTGATTTGGGAGTTGGTGAAACCATTAAAATTTGAAAAGTATCTTATATACATTATCTCATTGAGTCTTCATAAGAACTCTGTGAAGTATGTGTTATTATTATGGCCATCTTACAGGGGAGGAAACAGTCTGAAAGGAATTAAAAGACTTTCTTGAGATCACACATCAGTAAGTCTTCAAGTCAGTACTCAAACCAAGGTCTTCCTGCCTCCAAGTTCATTTTCGTCATTGTTTCCACTAAGCTACGATGCTTCAGATCCGAAATAGATTTCGTCAGGGGTTTAACCCAATAGTCCTATATCTGGAACTCTACACTTCCACTGGCAAATCAATCACTAGGTCTAATTCCTTTAAATAGCAAAGTCTGGAACTCATAAAATCAATTAATTGTTGTAGAATTTCAGGTATGATCAACATATTTCCAGCTACAAAAATCCAATGTGGCAGTTAACATTGAAAAGAAAAATGTGAATCATAAGAAACTAGTGACAAAATATAAATCTCTCCAAAGACTATCTTCCATTTAACAACCCTTATAGGGGCAGTTAGGTGGCTCAATGGATAGAGTGCCAGGCCTGGAGTTAGGAGGACCAGGGTTCAGATTTGATCTCAGACACTTAGCTGCCTTGGAACTAATATGTGCATCAATTCTAAGACAGAAGGTAAGGGTTTAAAACAGAAAAAAAAAAACCAATCTTCATGGCCAAATTTTGCACATTATCCAAGTCAACACATGCGGCTATTTGCCAAAGACAAAACAGACATTAAGAAAGAAAACTAGAATCCATTTTGTATTTCAGAGCAATTATCAGAAAATTTAGTAGAAAGCTTCATTATGCTTTCTCAAAAGAAGTATCTATAACAGGAATATAACTGAATAAATTTTCTGAACTAGTTAATTACCAGAATACTGATCATGCACTCTTTTGAGGTGGAATACAAGAGAGTTTTGAGGGAAGAACTGCATGTATTATAAAATTCCCAAAGAACAACAATGATCTTTACATTATCAAAAATGTATAATTTTATATTCCAGAGTGCCAGCTGAAAATAGGCCCTTGTAGACACATTGCCAAAATAAGACAGGGTGGTCTAGGGAAGAGTGCCCTGTACAGGGAGCTAGAGAGAGCTGGATTTTTCAATCATAATTTCACTTTTGAACTTGGATAAAATAACTTTCCTGTTCCCTGCTTACATTTGTCTTTGTAAAATTGAGTCAGGGAAAGAGTCTGATGATCTATGGGGTCTTTAAGTGATTTGGATTTCTTAGATGTGCTACACAAATAATGACTATCTGTTCCCATCTCCTAGATTCTTAAGTGCTTTGACAAAAGTTACACTTTCGTTCTGATAAGATTACTGCACATGAAAAAAGGAGGTAATACCAATAATCGTGATTATAATAGCTCACATAATAATGGTTATAATAGCTCACATTTATACAGTACTCTAAGGTTCACAAGGTGCTTTCCTTACAAAAAAGCCCTGTGAGGTAGGTAGTACAATTATCTTTGAGGCAACACGGGTGAGGTGACATGGCTTTGTTATATACTTATTCTGTATCCTTTGGGCAAGACACTTTATATGCCTGGACCTCAGTTTCCTCAGCTCTAAAATGATGGCGTGGGATTAGATGATCTTTAAAGATTCCTTCTAGTTCTAAATCCTGTGATTCTAATATTATCATGTTGCAAAGTTGGTAGAGCACTGAACTTAAGAATCAGGAGTCCAGGGCTCAAATTCTAACTACACACTTACTTGATTATGGGGAAATCATTTGACTTACTCAGTTCCCTCATCATTAAATTAGGGATAATAATAATGCCTACCCCTCAGTTTATTATGAGGATAGTATTTTCACTATCTACCTAATGAAGTTGTTGTAAGGGAAGCATTTTGTAAACCTTAAAAGTGACATACAGGGGCAGCTAGGTGGTTCAGTGGATAGAGAGTTCAGTTTGGAGTCAGGAGGATCTGTGTTCAAATGTGACCTCAGACACTTTCAAGCTGTGTGATCCTGGGGAAGTCAACTAACCCTAATTACCCAGCCCTTACAGATCTTCTGCCTTAGAACCATACTTAGTGCCAATTCTCAGATGGAAGATAAGAGTTTAAAAAAAAAAACAAATGTCAGTTATTATTAATTTTACTATATAGATATGAAAAGAGACATCAAAAGGTTCATATGGAAAGGATACTAGACAAGGTCAAAGCTGTGTAATCCTGGGTAATCTCAGTCAGCCAATCAATTAATAAACATTTATTTGTTGAACACCTATGCTGTTCTAGAGAGTGGGGATGGGGTGTGGGTTCATAAGCAAAAGTGAAACTCTGCTTTGGAGGAGCTTACAATCTAGTGCACAGGAGACAACCAATGTACTTTCCATTGCCCCTTGGTCAGTAGACTCACTTAGCTCTTAGCAAATGCACTTCCTTAAATGGCATAGCAAGAATAATAGTTATAAAACATGCTCACTTCCTCATAAACCTACATTGCACTTTCCTACAAATGCAGATGATATCCATGGAATGAGTGGGTGAAATTTAGAATACAATCTTGACAAGATGCACATGTAAGATGTGTCAGGAAGACCAGAGTTCAAACCCAGCCTTAGATATTTATTAGCTGTGTGACTCTGGACAAGACACTTAACCACTGTCTGCCTCAGTTTTTTTCATATGTAAAATGAAGATAATAATTGTGTTTACCTCCCAGAGTTGTTGTGAGGATCAAATGAGATAAAATTTGTTAAGCATTTAGCATATGTAGTAGGCACTATATAAATATTAGCTATTATTATTATGTGTGGCAACTCCAGCTACTGCAGGGCATGGAAGGTGCTTACTTTCTTTGTAAAGCCCTCAGGAAGCTCCCCCTTGGGTTCAGGGTTTCTGCTAGGTGAATTGGTCAACTAGGTTCAGCAAGATTTGCTTTCTACAGACCAACTCTTTTCTTTACTGCCAGAAATCCTCCTCCTTCTTCTAAGCTTCTTCCCTTAGTAACTGATTAAATATATATTTATTTGTCTGGAGTGTGTGTCTCAGTTCTGCTGAATGCAGTGTCTCCTACTGGTCAAAATTTCCCTTCAAAGCTACATGGCAGGGACCACTAGGCAGCACACTGGATGGAATGATTCTAGGAGATAAAGGGGAGGAGAGACTATTTTCTAGGCATGATGGGACAGGAAAAAAATGGAGCACCATATATTAAGAAGAGTAAGAAGGCCAATTTTAATGAACCTTAATGTGCTTAAAGGCTAGTAATATGTGATAAGGCTGAATAAGTAGGTTGGGGACAGGTTGTGAAGGAATGTAAAGCCAAATAGAGGAATTTATATTTGATTCTACAGGTAACCAAGAAACATTGGAATTTACTGGCCAGGGAAATGACATGGCCAAACTTGTACTTTAGAAAGAAGGACAATTAGGAGGCTCTTGCTGGAGACCCCCTGAGAGGTGATGAAGCCTTGTACTAGGGTGGTGGTTTTGAGAGGGAACAGAAGGAAACAGATGTGATAAATGTCATGGAGGAAGAAATGACAAGATTTAGCAACTGATTGGATATATAGAGTAACTGAGTGACATGTTAAAGATGAGGCTGATGTTAGAACCTGGCAGGATGATGGTAACCTTGAAAGAAAGGAGGGAGTTTGGAAGAGGGATGGGTTTTAATGGATAGATAACAAATTTTAATTTGAACATGTTGAGTTTGAGATATCTATGGAACATTCAGCTTAACATATACAAAACATAGTTAGATATACAGGATTAGAACCGAGGAGAAAGTCCAGGAATAAAGATTTATATCTGGGGTCCTTCTGCATTGTGTAACATCCATGGATGTTAGAATAGAGATGAAAATTTAGCCTTTTTTAAAAAGTCAAAAAGAGAGAGAATGTTGACAAAGAAGAATCCCAAATAGAACCTTGTAGTATACCCAAGAAAAGTAATTTAGGAGGTATGGTATACATGGTGATCCAAGAATCTCAATTTTCTTATCTAGTTAAGTATGGATAATAAAACTTGAAATGCCAAAGTAATAAGACAAAGTAAAAGATATTCCTTGAAAACTGTAAAGTCATAGATGTATACACTATTATTATTAATGAGTAAAATGATAATAACTCATTGTTCAAATGAACATTTATTCAACAAAGTAATTCAGCAGATATTTATGTGTCTACCATGGGCAAGACATTGTGTTAAACAGAGGAGATAAAAAATGATAGTTCTTGTCCTCAAAGAGTGAATAGTCTACTGTTTTTATCCTCATGAAATAGCTGTTGACCAACATCAACTAAACTAAATTCCTCTCAAATGAAAGAAAATCTATCTTCCAGGATTCTAATCAGTGATGACATTTCTCTTTACCAAATTGTGTTTTGATGATCTGCTCTGCTGCTTATTTGTTCCAGTCTAATGTGCTCAGCAAGATAACAGTATTATTCTAGTAAAATGAACTGTAATTATTTTGTGCATATATTTAATAATGCCTTCAATTAAAGTCTAGCTCTAATCTAAGATCCTACTCTAATACCTCATCATTGAGCTCAGAGGAAAGAAAAGTATAATCCCATGGAATAAAAAGTCAGCTCAGGAGGAACAGGAAACTTAAGAATGGACATGGAAAGACACAATGGGAAGCCCTTTTGTGAAGTGACTGGTGTGGAGGCAGCAATAACGTACCAACAAATTCTGATTTTTAAAAATAAGAATAGAAGATGGTGGGGCAGCTGGGTAGCTCAGTGGAGTGAGAGTCAGGCCTAGAGACAGGAGGTCCTAGGTTCAAAACCGGCCTCAGCCACTTCCCAGCTGTGTGACCCTGGGCAAGTCACTTGACCCCCATTGCCCACCCTTACCAATCTTTCACCTATGAGACAATACACCGAAGTACAAGGGTTTAAAAAAAAACAAAAACAAAAACAAAAGAATAGAAGATGGAAACAAAGGCAGGTAACAGATTTTGACTATAAGAACTTGTTATAGTCTTATAAGATTAGAGTCGACTGCTAAAGATGAAAATGAATTGAAACTCATGAAGAAAGCTAAGGTTTAAAGAAAAGAAGACTCTTTCCCCCTTCCCCTTTTTTTCTTTAGAATATTTTTCCATGGTTACATGATTCATGATTCCTGCCCCTTCTTTCCTTCCCCTCCCAGAGCTGACAAGCAGTTCCACTGGGTTATACCCGTACCATTGTTCAAAACCTAGTTCCAGTTCCGGGTTAAGATGGCGGCAGAGTAAAAAGCAGCTCTTAACCTCTCCTGACCAAAACACACAAGACTCCTCAAGGGGACATAAAAACAAGTCCAGATGAACGGAGGAACCCCACAACAGGGTGCAGCGTGGCAGGTACGTGGAATCGGGACATTTCCATAAAGGGGTGAAACAGCTCTCACTAAATCG
Source organism: Gracilinanus agilis (assembly GCF_016433145.1). Classification (NCBI taxonomy): domain Eukaryota; kingdom Metazoa; phylum Chordata; class Mammalia; order Didelphimorphia; family Didelphidae; genus Gracilinanus; species Gracilinanus agilis. The sequence goes on along the minus strand of NC_058133.1, from coordinate 152,758,071 downwards.
CGGGCTGAGCAACCACCCCACCCCCACCCCCTCCACACAAACCACCTATAACGCCAAAGCCAGCTAAAAAGAAATAGAGCAAGTTTGGGGCACCCATCAAGTCATTGGCAGCTCCAGGGCCTGTTCCTGAGAGCAGCAAGATTTGGGACCCCAAAAAGCTAAAGAACACACACAAACTCTGAGCGTGGGCTCAGAGTGCAGGCCCAGGAGGAGGCATGGGTGGAGGCAGACACAGCCACGAGCTAAAGCTCTGAAACCCTGAGTGGGGACCCAGTGCAGACGGGTATACAACTGTGGAAGCAGCGCCCTGAGACTTGTAAAAGAACCTCCGGCAGAGGATCAAGCAAGGGGGTCCACCAGGGGGCTTGACCTTGGAAAAAACCAGACCTCAGACCTCAGGAGCCAAAAGACCACGGACAGACCTTGAGCGTGAGGATAAAGCTGAGAAGCTGCTGGGCTAATGATGGCTACCCAGACTCAGGAAGTTCAGAAAAGAAAGATTAACAACAAGAAAAAAAGTCTTTAACACTCGACAACTTTTACACAGAGAAAATCCAGACAACCAAGCAAACAGAGGAGGAGAACAAACAAGCATCCGGACCCACCTCAAATAAGGAAAACGGGTCACAAGCTATGGAAGAGTTCAAAACTGAGATTTTGAGGAAAATGGAAGAGATCTGGCAAGAAAATAATAGTTTAAAAGGTAGAATCTTGCAATTGGAAAGTGAGGCTCAGAAATCAAATGAACTGATAAGCAAATTGAACACCAGAAATGACCAGAGCGAAAAGGAAAACCAGAAGATTATAGCCAAAAACCGAAAGATTATAGCCGAAAACCAATCCCTAAAGGCTAGAATTGAGCAATTAGAAGCTAATGATCTCTCAAGACAACAAGAACAAATAAAACAAAGTCAAAAAACTGAAAAAATAGAAGGAAACATGAAATATCTCAATGAAAGAGTGACAGACCAAGAAAACCGGTCTAGAAGAGACAATTTGAGAATAATTGGTCTTCCAGAAAAACCAGAAACTAATAGAAACCTGGACTCCATACTAAAAGAAATTATTCAGCAAAATTGCCCTGAAGTCTTACAACAAGAGGGCAATATAGACGTTGAAAGGATCCATAGAACATCCATGACATTCGATCCACATAAGAAAATGCCCAGGAATATAATTGCCAAATTCAAGAGCTTTCAAGCAAAAGAAAAAATCTTATAAGAAGCCAGAAAGAGACAATTCAAATATCAAGGAACACCAATCAGGATCAAACAGGATCTGGCAGCCTCCACGCTAAAAGACCGCAAGGCTTGGAATATGATATTCAGAGAGGCAAGAGAGCTGAGCCTGCAACCACGGATCAACTACCCATCAAAATTGACTATATATTTCCAGGGGAAAGTATGGGCATTCAACAAAATTGAAGAATTCCAAGTATTTGCACAGAAAAGACCAGGGCTAAATGGAAAGTTTGATATCCAACCCGAAAAATCAAGAGAAACATGAAAAGGTAAATAAGAAACATAGGGGAAAGAAAGAAAACTTATAATTTTTAAATTTGCCTTTTTAAGGGCCTCAGTAAGATCTAATTATCTGTATTCCTATATAGAGAAATGTTATGTATAATTCTCTGTAGTCAACTCTAGTCACTATTATAGTATTCACTATTATAGTAATCAGAAGAATAATTCACAGGGTGAGGGTGGAACACTAAATAATCTAAGATGACATGGGG
>NC_058133.1:152733997-152751341 GCF_016433145.1 Gracilinanus agilis | reverse complement strand
AAAAACTCTGACAGGGGTCTAATTACTCAAATATACAAGGAGTTAAAGCAATTGTATAAAAAATCAAGCCATTCCCCAATTGATAAATGGGCAAGAGACATGAATAGGCAATTTTCAGGTAAAGAAATCAAAAGTATCAATAAGCACATGAGAAAGTGTTCCAAATCTCTAATAATTAGAGAAATGCAAATCAAAACAACTCTGAGGTATCACCTCACACCTAGCAGATTGGCTAAAATTAAAGAAGGGGAGAGTAATGAATGTTGGAGGGAATGTGGCAAAATTGGGACATTAATGCATTGCTGGTGGAGTTGTGAACTGATCCAGCCATTCTGGCTGGCAGTTTGGAATCATGCTCAAAGGGCTATAAAAGAATGCCTGCCCTTTGATCCAGCCATACCATTGTTGGGTTTGTACCTCAAAGAGATCATAGATAAACAGACTTGCATGAAAATATTTATAGCTGAGCTTTTTGTGGTGGCAAAAAAACTGGAAAAGGAGGGTATGTCCTTCAAATGGGGAATGGCTGAACAAACTGTGGTATATGCGGGTGATGGAATACTATTGTGCTAAAAGGAATAATAAACTGGAGGAGTTCCAGGCGAACTGGAGAGACTTTCAGGAACTGATGCAGAGTGAAAGGAGCAGAGCCAGAAGAACAATGTACACAGAGACTGATATACTATGGTAAAATCGAATGTAATGGGCTTCTGTACTAGCAGCAATACAATGACCCAGGACAGCTCTGAGGGATTTATGGTAAAGATGCTACTACCCACATTCAGAGGAAGAACTGCAGGAGAGGAAACATATAACAAAAACAACTGCTTGAACTCATGGGTCGGGGTGGACATGATTAAGGATGTGGACTCGAAACTACCACACCAATGCAACTACCAACAATTTGGAAATAGGTCTTGATCGAGAACACATGACAAAACCAGTGGAAATGTGCATTGGCCATGGGTGGGGGGAGTGCGGGGGGTGAAGGGGAAAGTAGGAGCATGAATCATGTAACCATGTTAAAAATGAATATTAATAAATGTTTAAATTTAAAAAAACCCTAGTTCCATGTTATTCATATTTGCAGTAGAGTGATCTTTTAACATCAAAACCCTAATTATATCCATATCGAACTATGGGATGGATCATACGTTTTTCTTCTGCATTTCTGTTCCTATGGTTCTTCTCTGGAGGTGGATAGCGTTCTTTCTCATAAGTTCCTCTGGATTGTCCTGGGTCATTGCATTGCTTTTAGTAGCAAAGTCTATTACATTCGATTGTGCCACAATGCGTCAGTCTCTGGGTACAATGTTCTCCCGGTTCTGCTCCTTTCACTCCGCATCAGTTCCTGGAGGTCTTTCCAGTTCATATGGAATTCCTCCAGTTCTTTCTTCCTTTGAGCACAATAGTATTCCATCACCATCAGATGCCACAATTTATTCAGCCATTCCTCAATCAATATACACCCCCTCATCTTCCAATTTTTTTGCCACTACAAAGAGCATGGTTATAAATATTTTTGTACAAGTCTTTTTCCTTATTATCTCTTTGGGATACAAACCCAGCAGGGCTAAGGCTGGATCAAAGAGCAGGCAGTCTTTTAAAACCCTTTGGGCATAGTTCCAAATTGCCCTCCAGAGTGATTAGAAAAGAAGACTCTTAAACCTACAATGGAGAAAAGAGGAGAATCGAAGAATGGAGAGAACTTCTGCCTTGGGGTTAATGGTATCCCAATAGTGGACAACAGAGAGAAGGCAAGGCTGATCAATAGTTGCTTCATTTCTCTCTTCATTCCCAAGGAGATAACTTGTGCTCTGGAAATGACAGAACAAACATGCCTGAATGGGAGTTGATAACTAAGCTAGTAAGGTGATCATCTATTTGCTCTTGGTGAACTTAGATCATCCGGTCCAAATGAACTACATCCTCTATTACTGAAAGGCCTTGTAGGAGTGATTGCTAAGCCATTGTTAGTGCTATATGGAAAAAAAAAACTATTTGAAGCAGGAGTCATGCCATAGGATTGAAGAAGGAAAGAATGTTTTCTTGATTTTCAAAAGAGAGTAAAAGAACAGTCTAAAAACTGTAGGCTATGACCTTGACTTAGATTCTTAAGAAAATTCTCCAGTGAATTACTAAATAGATTGTTAGTAAATACCTAGAAAAGGAGCATTTGGAATATAGATTCATCAAGGATAGGTAATGCCAGATTGAATTTGCTTTTTTCTTTGATATTTACAAAATTAGTACATCAGGAAGATGTTGTAAATATAATTTACACAATTGTATAAACTATCCCCTACTATACTATTCTTGTAGAAAAGATGGATCATAATTTAATTAGGTGGAGTTAGAATTAGTTGAATGATTGGACTCAACTGGTTAAAGATTTAATGTCGTCTTGATAGGAGATCTCCAGTGAAGTGGTCTAAGGGTTTCTTCTTGACCTTATGTAATTTAATATTTTATTACTAATTTGGATAAAGGGGTAGATGGTAAGTTAATCGAATTTTCAGATGACACAAAGTTATAGAGGATAGTTAATACATTGAATATAATAGTCAGGTTCCCAAAATATTCAGATTGGATAGAATCTAATGAGGTAAAATTCAATAGATATAAATGTAAAGTCTTAAAATGAATTCAGAAAATCAGTCTCTTCAGTAAGAATTAAGGAGGCAAATGCAGAATAAAGTTCATCTGAAAAAAGACCTGGGATTTTAGCAGATGGCAAGCTCAATTGTGCCAGCAGTTTGAGCAGCCAACAAAACTGCAGTGATATTGGACTTCCTTAAGAGAAGTGTAGTTTCAAGGCGTAAGGAGGTAAGAAGTGGTCCCTTTGAATTCAGTCCTTCTGAGCCCCATGGTTTAACAATAAGTTGGAGATTATCCAGAGGAGGCAACCGTGGTGAAGGGCATTGAGTCCACAGCATATTTGGATTGGTTGGTTGAAGTAGGGATATTTAGACTTGAAAAGAGAACATTCAGGGAGGATATGACAGCTGTCTTCAGGTATTTAAGAGTTATGTGTGAAAGGGATTAGCCTTATTCTCTTTGGCTTCAAAAGTCAGAAACATGATCAATAGATGGAAGTCACAATGATCAAAATTTAGGCATGAGGTCAGGAAAAAAAAACAAACAACTTTTTAATGATTAAGGATATTCAGAAATAGAAAGGACTGCCTCAAGAGATAGCAGGTTTTGGGGGGCAGCTAGGTAGCTCAGCAAATTGAGAAACAGATCTAGAGATGGGAGGTCCTGAGTTCGAATCCAACCTGAGACACTTACTAGCTCTACTACCCTGGTAAGTCACTTAACCCTCATTGTCTAGCCCTTACTGCACTACGGCCTTGGAACCAGTATACAGTATTGATTCTAAGACAAAAGGTAAGGGTTAAAAAAAAGATAGTGGGTTTCCTTCCATTGAAAACCAGATGACTATTTATCGGATGTGTTATAGTACTAGATGGCTACTGAATTCTCTTTCTGCTCTAAAATTCTGTGATTCTATGGAACAGAGATGACCCTGGGTTTTTGCAGATTATGCCAGCAGGGCACAATATTTGGTAAGTTTCATGTGTTTAGAAAGCCTTTAGTTTCAGGCCTGGATAGCTAAGTTCCTAGAGAATTACTATCAAAGAGTTGGTCACCAAGATGAAACTTTTGGCCAAAACAACAGAGGAAACTACATGCTAAGACAAGAAGGGAGTTGTGATTAGTGTTGGAAGAGGGGGGTACCCACATTAATGAAATAGCAACTCCTTGAAATTTAATTGCATTAGTTAATAAAATATTATTTAGACTTAAGGCATTTAGTAATCTAATTCTTCCTATAAAATTACTCTCTAAATTTTTTCTTTTTCCATTCTTTGCCTTGATTGTATGTGGTTAGTTATGTATATCTCTTTCTCACATACACACACATATCATACTCTAGAAAAGAAAAATAAAGAAGCTTTAAAAAAATACCCAGTATCCATAAGTAATGATTGTTACTATAAACAAGCTGCTATATCCATTGGCCATATTCTCTCCTACAGCTAAAATTGATCCTTTACAACTAGGTGCCATATATCTCACAGCTATGCAAAATGGTGGCGAAAAATTAAGGTTTGCAGGCAGAAGATGAGAGACACAAGGGACCAGGCCAGGCTTGATTCCTGAAGAAAGACCACCAATAGACTGAAATAGTAAAATATATATCCTAAAATGTGCTTATAAATACAGAATGTTTACATGAAGCTTAAATCATGGACAGCTAAGATGCAAATCCAAATGAATTTTGATAAGTTTACTCCCAAACCAGTCTGACATTTAAAGCAAATATCTAAGTGAAGAAGTTAGCCAAACCACATGCCTAAGAATTTAAGGAAAAGCAATATTAATGAGATTAGCTCACATTTGTATATTCATTTTTTATAAAGACTAATTAGTTTTGTTTACAAAGTATTTCCTTCACAACAACCTTTGAAATATATATTAAACCATGATATTCCTTGAGGGGCATTTAGCATCTTGCATTTGAAGACTTGACATTTATAAAATGCTTTACAATTGAGTATATATTTATTAAGTAGTCATACTGATTCTATTTATTCAGTATCTATATTTTGAATATATTGAATGTATCTTCAAAAATATTTTATTTGTTTGAAATTATCAATCTTTTTTTATGTTTGTTTCCTTGTTTTGTGGATATCTTTTCTTTTTATACCATGGTTATTTCAGAATATACCCTCTCTCTCTCCCGTACCCAGTAAGCTATTCCTTATGACAAAGAAGACAAAAAATAGGTAAGAAAAAATAACCGACATTCATCACATATATAGTATTATGCACCCATAACCTCCTATCTCTACAATGAATCAAAGAAGATTCATTTCTTCTTCTAGGTCAAATTTGGTCATTACAATTATACAGAACTAATTTTGATCTTATTGTTCTAGTATAGTGAAACACAGTTTAAAATTTCTCTTACAACATGATACTTATACTCAGAAGGTCAGTGAAGAAAATTATCTCTGTAATTGTTTCTGTCCAGGAACCTTGTATAATTATTTGACAGATGTAACCACGAAGATAACTTAGTTCAATGACACTCTGATTTATTGATATCAAGGAAAACACTGAACAAGGACACAGGACTGCCAAATATGTTCAGCATCATCATGGAGGAGGTCCTGAATAGCGTCCGAGTGAAGAAGAGATTCTCTATAAATGGAACTATCTGTCTTCCAGTTGTTTTTTTGTGAATGCCATTGTTCTCATTCATTTAGCAAATTTAGCATTTTATTAAATGTATTTGATGAGCCAGATGCTGTGGTGTACAGAATATAGAATGAAAAACAAAACACTTGAATCCTTACCTTTAAGTACTTTATATTCTATTGGAACAAACACCTTGTACATACAAAAACAAATACAAAGCGATTTCAGCAGAAACAACACTGTGGAACTGGGAGGATCAAGAAGTCATCAAATGCTCAAAGTCCTCTGATAAGATTTATGACATTCTCTCTCTAAATAATGCTCCCCCCAAAAGACTGAGTGACAGTCTCTACTGGAAAAAAACAAAACAAATGAAAAATGCCTATTGTTTTAACATGTAGTTGGATGACCAGTCTACCGAGTACATAAGTAGAGTTGGACCCAGAAATGAATAGAACAAAGAGGATCAGCTATATTGCAAACTGTGGAATGTTTTTTAATGATCTCAAACTTATCCTTGACAAACAGCCCATCTTTTCTTTAAAAAAAGGATATTAATATTGTTTGCTTTAAAACAACAGCCACTTCTTAATAAATATCTCCCTACTCAAAAAACTTCCCTTACAAAGTACATTTTCTAAAACACAGCTCACTGATTGTTGAAAATGAACCAATATGCAAACGTATTAATTGCCTAGCAGAAAGAAGAGTTTTATGTTTTTTCTAAGTACGGTAATAACATTAACCTACATAACTCCCTATTCTTTTGTTGTCCCTCTAAGCTGACTTTATTTACATTTCTGAAGTCATTGTTTATTTAATTTTGGCTCTGCTTTCTTCCCTCCTCTTACCAATTTTATCATCCTAGGTTTCTCTGAAATCGTTGCATTCATCTTTATTCATTTCTTACAATGAAGTAACATTAAATTGTATTTATATTCCGTAATTTGTTCAGCCATTATCCATTCACTGGGGTGTACAGGGTGTTCAGGGAAAACTAGTACCTCTGGTGTGAAGGTTTGCCAAGCCCTTTTCAGGGCTGCTTTCTATCGGTCATCCAGATCTCACATGAGGCTCCAAGAGGCTGCAGTGTACTCAGGGGCCATACCTCACTATACCAACTTGACAGAAGGGCTAACCCAGGTTGAAGGTAACTGACAGACCTTATACCCCATCAGTGAGTTAGGGGTTGTCTACTCCAAGAATATGAAGACTTTCCCCCAATAAAACTGGCAGATGAGAACAATTTGTTCCAGTGGCCATAAAGGCAGCTGAAGCAGGCACTGTGGTACACTTAAAGCTTGGTTAGTCCTTGAAGAAGCCAACACAATCCACTGCATTTTGAGCCATCAAAAGTTATCTTGATTTTTGTCTTGCCCCTGAACTTCGATGACTCTGGAAGAGAAAGTGAGGCTGATGATTTTGTGCAACAATGCCTCACTTAAATCTGTGTGTGAATAAAGATAATTCAGTAATATCATTTTGGCTTCTTTTCAGTACAAAAGACAAAAACAAACCAACCTATTCATGGAGTACATATTTTGTTCCCAAATGCTTATTATTACAAATAATGGTGCTTAGTTGAGGCTGCACCAAGATGACAGAGTAGAGGCCTGAAAAGCTTGAATCTCTTTGAGAATCTTCTCCAACCAACATTAAAATAATGCTTCTAACCAGATACTGGAGTGGCAAAACCAACAAGGGGACAGAGTGAGACTATTTTCCTGCAGAACACAATTTGGAAGGTAGGCAGAGAGGGACTGTTTCACTGGGATTAGAGAGCTTGCAGCAAGACTGCAACAAGGAGTACTGGTACAAAGCAACAGCAAGCCCCACAAGCCTCTCACTGCTCAAGGTTCTGAACCCAGGGCCAAGCCAACATCAAGACCTTGAGACCCTGACTAGCCAATAGCAGAACATTGTCATGCCTACCCCCTAATGTTCTAAGCTCTAGGATAAGGCCACATTGAGGCCTCAAGCCCCAGCTCAAGGAGGTCCACAGTATACCTAGGTAGTACAAATCCAAGGGGAGGCCCCAAGCCCCAGCACAAGGTACCACACAGTGCCCTCAGCCTGGCAAGCTATCAGCAGGCCCTGGGAGATGCTGAATCAACAGTGAGAGGAGGCTTCCACCACTCTCAGCTCCTAGACTATCACTTCTCCTTAGAAAAACTGAAACCTGTTTCAGAGAACTAGAGCTGAAGGTAACAGCAAGGAAAAAATTACGCTCAGAACAAAGCCAACATTCTAGATAAAAAATAAAAGTCAAGAGAAAGACTGGGAAAATGAGCAAACATTAAACAACAACAACAACAAAAAACAACCTAACAATAGAAAACTACTATGGTGACAAGAAAGAACAGGATGTGAACTCAGAAGAAGATAATGAGATCAAAACAGCTACATGAAAAACTTCAAAGGAAAATGGTGACAGGCCTTGGAAGAGCTCAAAAAGGATTTAAAAAATCAAATAAACCCAATATAGTTTAAACTCTGACAATGTACAATCCCTGAGAACAAATGTAAGAGTTATTATGAGTACAAGTACATGCCAGCTTCTACTTTTGTACTGTATGGTTTATTAAAGAAAGCAAGGATGTATGACCTAAAATTTAAAAGTTAGTACAAATATTTGTTGATTTTTATCTGTTTTGCTGCTTTTAAAAACTATCTTCTTTTATATTTTTGTTGTTAAGTTATACAGTTGTTTTCATGGCAAAGATACTAAAGTGGATTGCCATTTCCTTTTCCATTTCATTTTACAGATGAGGAACTTTATGCAAACAGGGTTAAGTAACTTGCCCAGTATTACACAACTAGTAAATATCTGAAGTTGGATTTGAACTCAGGTTCCCCTGACTCTAGGCCTAGTGTTCTATCCACTATACCACTTAGCAGCCCTTCTTTTATGTACTTGTACTTATTTTAAATATTGTTCATTTTGTCTTACTTTCTTCATTCTTCCTTATTTCATATAAGCTCATGAAGATTTTCTGTAGATCAGAAATTTAGTTGGTAAGTCATCTTGCTTATAAGACCAGGTACAATTTTCTTATGCTCATAGAATCTTGTCCTCTTTTATATGGTTTGAAAAGCAGTCCCCAAGTGTTTAAAATTCTGTCATCTCCAGCATAAATTTCTTCTGTGTATATTTATCTTGTCTAACTTTCTTCCTTATTTTTTGATATTTTAAGAAAAACATGAAGGAACATGAGAATATTCATATTTGATAACCCAGATTGTTTCAGTTACGTTAAGAAAAAAATCCAACAGCAGCAACCTGTGAACAGTGACCATTTTTCCAATCTACTTTTCAAAAGTTGATGATACAAATCTGGCCTCAGACACTACCTAGATATGTGTCCCTGGGCAAGTCATTTAATTCCAACTGCCTAGCCTTTACCATTCTTCTGCCTTGGAACCAATACTTAATTTTGGTTCCAAGGCAGAAGATAAGAGTTAAAAAAAAAAGTTAATGACATAATAGTAATTAATTCTCAGGTCCACGAACCCTGATATCCAGTGACATTGTCTTTTTTGCTGTTACTCAAAAAAACACATCCATCTCTCAAATTTGAGATTATCGCTGGCCATTCACTTTGCCTACTCCCCCTGCTCATTTCAGCCTTCCACTTTCCCTCATTTCTTTCAAGTCTCAGCTAATATACCCTCTTCTGTAAGAAGCCTTTCCTAGTACTCCTTTATCTTAGTGCCTTCCCTCTGAGCCTCCCCAAATTTTCCTGTATAATCTTGTTCGTACAGATACATAGATATAGACATACATATACGACTATCTATTGATTTGTCTATCTGTCTATATCTTGTTTGCATTTTATCTCCCCCATTAGACTGTGAACTCCTTGAGATTAGGAACTGCCTTTTGCTTTTGTATCCCTGGGGCTTAGCCCAGTGCCTGGCATATAGTGGACACTTAGTAAGTGCTCGGGCACTCCTAGTGACAGCCCAAATGAATAATAAGGTACACATTTATAAATGTAGGCGTTTTCATCTTTCCCATGTCACACACGTTGAAATATAGTCCAATATTTGTACCTGGTTTAAGCCCTTCATCTGATATTGGCCAAGGGGTTACAGTTGTCAAATAAGCAGCATTCTCCATACCCCTCTCCCCACCCTCAACAACCCCCCACATTCTGGTTTTGAGCATAGAGACATCAAAATGAATTTGTGAGGTTGAATAGCTCATAGATCATCACATCATTTGAGAACATCATGTCTGCTTGGCTTGTGCTTGTGCTAAAGTACCAAGCAAGGAATGTCTAAACCACTGTCTGCACCGAAGATACGTGGCTCCAGCAAGAGGGATTGTATCATCATTAATTCTGCTCTTTTCTAGACTGGCTTTTTCCTCTGAGAACATTTCAAGGTCTCTATGGAGAGTATTCACACTTTGCCACAGGACATCTCATCATGCCTATAAATCAGGTCACGATTTAGCGGCATCTTCATTACTTCTTGATTCTTCAGGACACATTCATTTTAAAAGTTCCATGCACTGGCAAACAATGGGTTGAAGAGGTCAGCAGGATGTGGAAACCTATTTTGAGGCTTTTTGTACCATCACAGGTTTCCACTGGTTGTTAGCTTTGTGAAGAGGTGATGATTTCCAGTGTTAAAAAATATCTACATTTTTTTGACTGCTGGTTATGGCAAATTTAATGGTAAATTCACAATTTACATTAATTTATATATTTTGGAATGGCTACAAAAATGAAAGTTCTTATTTTTTTCTTCAAAACTGGAAACATGGCAAGTATGAGCAGAATTTGTTGTTGTTGTTGTTGTTGTTTTTAATGTACTTACTAGCTGTTTGACCCTGGACAAGTCAGTTAGCCACTATCTGCCTCAGTCTCTCCATCTAAAATGAGGATAATAACGTTGTCTACTTCCCAGGGCGACTGTGAGGATAAAGAGCTTATAATTAAGCGTAGTGCTTGGCACATAGTAGGTACCATATAAGTGTTACTTATTATGATCTTCTTAAAGCCACCAAAAAGGAAGGTATCTACATTTTATTTTCCACATAATTGTAGTGGATGCTTATTTTATTAGCCTTTAAGAATCAGATTTCAGTTTCTATGAATACGAAGTATAGAGAAAAGTCAGAAGATCTTTTTTAGATGAAACAAGAGACAGCCTTTAAAAAACCTGGAATGCTAAAGCCCTTTACAGAAAATATGTCAGGGCATGCCTGTTTGGGATTCTTTCAGGTGCTTTGGACTCACACTTCTAGATATGTACTTTTCAAGTTGTTTTCTTTTAGCCAACTATCCTGTTGATAGTATTTCTGTGTCTGGCCTTTATTTACTTATCTGTTTGTTTATTTATTTATTTATTTATTAAAAAAACAAACAAACAAACCTTACCTTCCATCTTAGAGTCAATACTGTGTATTGGCTCCAAGGCAGAAGAGTGGTAAGGGTAGGCAATGGGGGTCAAGTGACTTGCCCAGGGTCACACAGCTGAGAAGTGTCTGAGGCCAGATTTGAACCTAGGACCTCTCATCTCTAGGCCTGGCTCTCAATCCACTGAGCTACCCAGCTGCCCCCTGTTTCCAAGTAATTTTTTAAAAAATCATCAATCTTTATCTCCACATCTTAAAGCAAAGGATTGAGTAGAATTTTTACTTAAGGTACATGTCTTGGATCTACTGTTATTGTAGGAATATCGAACAAAAGAAACTTTAAGGAAAGAAGAAACTTTAAAGCCAGACATGGTTTGGGTGTCAAATTCTTCAGATCTTCCTCTCCTTGGCTACAGAGTAATCCCAGCAATCAAAGAATGCAATTTTAATTACAATTAAAAATAGTCATAGCAGTAGATAGACTGCTAGATCCAGATAAGAGTCAGGAAGACCTGGAGTTCAAATGCTACCTTAGATGGTTTCTCTCTGTGATTCCCTGGTCAAGTTGCTTAACCTCACCAATCCGTTTCATCATCTATAAAGTGAGATGATAACAAATTGCAACTACCTGCCCAGGTCATTTTGAAGATCAAATAAACTAGTGCAGATAAACTGCTTTGCAAACTTTAAATGCTATATTTAATAAATATCAACTGTTATTTTTAAGAGGCTAGTCGCCTTCCAGTATTAGCTTAACTTTTTTCTCCTTTTGGTTATTCAGAGCAGAACAACACATCTAACTGAGTTAAGGAAGTGGGGAAAAAAATTCCTCCCTTTTGTCTCTCTTAAGGGAAGTGTGAGTTGGTTTATGGGTGAATTCTACCACTCTAAGGAAAACTTCCTTTTGTGATAGTTTGGGCTAATGATTATACAATTCAAAGTGGGCACAGTCAAATTTGATTGCATAACATGGGAGTCAAAGAACTCATTATCTATGTTTATTCCCTGAAGGAAGCAGACTCCTAACAAATTAGGCCCCCATAGGAAATTAGGACTTAGAGCTGGGAGGGACCCTAATAATCATCTGGTCCAACCCCCTCATTTAATAGATGAGGAAACTCAGGTCCAAGACAGTTGCTTAGGGTGACAGAGGTAGTAAGTAACAAGAAGCAGGTCTCCAAATCCAGGGCTTTGCCTTTGCTATTACTTAGATATCAGCAGCATTCCCATATTCCCAGCAGGGTCCCAAAACAGAGAGAAAAGTCATGCTCAGAAGGTTGTTTTGTTTTGCTTTGTTGTGTGTGTGTTTTTTTTTTTTAAGAACCAGCTATTCATGACATTTAACTTTTTGGAAATTCTTTTGGATTGTCTCGTTTTATTGGGGAATTTCCCATGGAATTACATAGATAACAAGAAACTATCCCAGGAGAAAACTAACAGGACAATCATAGCAAAGCCAAAGTCTTTTTAAAAAAAGAAAAACCAACCCTTTCCTTCCTTTCCCAGAAAAAGAACATGACTTGTAAATCTTTTTTTTTTTAATGGTCTTATGATATATAAATGTTGATTTTTTCCCCCCCTCTAATTGCAACCAACCAAGCTAGTCTGGAGAAAGGATTTAGATTCTTGTTTTCCATTTTCCTTAGGTGGTATAATTTAACTACTTCTATGTCAGAGTTTCAACGCCTTGGACTGAGCCCCGCTGTTTCTAAAGTAAGAACAGTAATCCTCATGTAAAATTGTAGTATTGGTGCCCTAGGCAGCAGATGGTGTTATTAAATACACAGGCAAAGTCTAAGGTCATAATGCACTAACAATTAACCAGAAATACGATCTGTCACAGTCGTTTAATGGGTAACTTAGTGGATATATACCACTTGTATGACTGTGTGTATAACTAGAAGGTATATAGCAGTCCCCCTAGAGCAGTCACATAGGGGGCGTAGAAATGTCGCAGCAGTCTTCTTGTGTGAAAGCAATGTACCAGAGAGAAAATGAAAATCAATTTGATCTTTTCGTAAGATTTTTTCTTTCTTTTCCCAACTTTCAAATTGGTTCTACAAACTCAGAACATACAGTTTCTCAACAATCATTTAACCTAATTTGTGGAAAATTTTTGAACTGGCTATTGTGCCCTCATTCCCCCAAACTCCTGCGATCAGAAGCCCAGATTTTCTACTGCTAGGCTTTGACAAGGTCTCTCTCTGACTATCATAGGCTCAGATTTTACTCCTGAAACTTCTACAGTTTGGGGACCCTGAAGGAAGAATGGAGGTCTAAAAAATTCCATAGGATATAGAATCGGAAGGAACTTTAGAGTTAATCTAATCCAGCCTCCACTTATCTATCTTTCTACTTATTTACTCGTCCATCTTATCTATCAATCTATTTGTGCATGCATGTATTTGTGTATCTATGTTTTACCATTCCCTTATTTTAAAGATGAGGGAATATCTCCTAGAGGGGATGAAGTGATTTGTCCAAGGTCATATAGGCTTAATAAGAACAGGGCTTATATCAAGGTTCTTTGTTTCTCAATCTAGTACTTTTTCCATTGTTCTAGACTTCCTACCAAGGAGGTCCAAAACTAGAAAAAATGTTCACGCTGGTTCTGAGGTCAGAAGAACTCAATTTGAATCCTGGCTCTGCCACTGGTATTACCTTGAACAAATTCTTTAGCCATTCTGGGGTTTAATTTACTCATCTGTATAATGGAGTTGGACTAGATTGTAGGATTATATGTTTAGAGATGAAGAGGGCCTTTGAGGTAGTCTAATCTAGTCCAATCTCCCCATTTAACAACTGAGGAAACTGAGCCTAAGAAAGGTTAAAGTGATTTGCCCAGGATCAGATGGGTAGTAAATAGTAGAACTGGACTTTGACACTGATCCTCTGTCCCCATCATTAACACCCTCTCTACTACAGCTGGCTATATCTGCATTTTTTGGTCTCCCTAGAAAAAAGCATATTGGGGACTTTGACTTCATTGACTGAAGTTAATAGTGAGTAGATCTAAAACCAACCAAACAAACAAACAAAACCTCATCTGCAAAAGCTAAACTAACCTCAATGTCCAAAATAGAAGCAAAATGATGAAAAAATGGAAATAAGATTCAGTGTAATTAATGTCTGGCCAACTAGTCAACCAGCATTTATTAAGCGCCTACTATGAGACAGGTATTGTGCTAAGCACTGGGGATACAAGATTAGGCAAAAGACAGTTTATGTTCTCTGCAGCTCACAATCTAATCAAGGTGACAACATGCAAGGTAGTATGTAAAAACAAGATATAGACAGGATAAACTGGAGATGATGAACAGAGTGAAGGCACTAGCATTAAAGGGTATCAAGAAAGGATTCTTGCAGGAGGAAGAATTTTAGCTGAAACCTGAAGAAGCCTAGGAAAGCTTAAAAACAGAGATGAAGAGAGAGAGTTCCAAGCATGGGGAACAGCATGTGAAAATTCTTTGAGTCAAGAGATGGAGTGTTGTGAATTCCAAGAAACAGTGGCATTCCATCCTTAATCTGAACCTGAACCTGTTCTTTTTCTTTTTTTCTTCCCCACCCTTTCCTTCCTTCTTAGAATCTAGACTAAGTATCAGTTCCAAGACAGAAGAGCAGTAAGCATTAGGTAATTGGGGTTAAGTGACTTGCCTAGGGTCACACAGCTAGGAAATTTTTGAGACCAAATTTGAACCCAGGACCTTCTGTCTCTTGGCCTGGCTCTCCTGTCCCTCAAAGCTGTTCTTAAATTCACATTGGATTATTTAGTGAATGTGAACTACATGAGTGTATATACTGAAGAAGGCAACTCTCATTCCTTCTTTTTTTTTTTCATATACCTATTTAAAACCTCCATGTTCTGAAATGGATGAAGAAAAAGCAGATCTTCCATGTTTGGACTGTTGAATATACTTTGAGCCTTTCATAGGCTCAAGTAGCTTGATTTTCTTTTCTTTTTTTTTTTTAAACCTTACCTTCTGCCTTAGAATCAATACTACATATTGGTTCCAAGGCAGAAGAGCAGTAAGAGCTAGGCGATGGGGGTTAAGTGACTTGTCCAGAGTCACACAACTAGGAAGTGTCTGAGGCCAGATTTGACTCCAGGACCTCCTCGTCTCTAAGTCCTGGTTCTCAATCCACCAAGCCACTTACCTACCCCCCCTTAAGTAGGCTGATTTTCGAGGTAACTAGATTTCTCCTGAAATTTCAAGAGATCTTCAGAAAAGTCGACTGGGTATACTTAGACTGAACAAATGAGAACTTTTTGGAGTGCAGAATATTGCTGGAGGGCCAGCTGAAAAAACATATGGCAGCAGAAGCGGAAAGAGCATCTCATGACCAAGAGCATGAAAAAAGTGTCTAGAGGTTCAAGGCAGCAGTACAACTCAAGATCTTACTAAGCATGATGAATGTTCTTATTTCTAGGACTGCCTCCAACACACTTGGACACTATCCAGTACTCCATCCTTAGGTGCCCCGTGGGATGGTGTGTGCTGAAGAATAGCTCATACCACATTTTATCCCCAAGGAGAGGGTTCCAAACCCTGGTCTCCCCCATTTCCCTGTTGGGGGAGTGGTTCAGACTATTCCTGGACCACATGATGTTGGGTGCTTATTTCATCATGTTGAAAGAAAACAAAATTTGCAAATTATGATGGACAGTTTGTTTTAATGTAGTTAGATATGTCAGAGGAAAAATGAGTACAGCTAAATTCCAGTCTTAACCACAAATAAGTTTCCAAGAGAACCACGTATATTCTCAGGCATAGCACATTTGATCTCCACACACACACTCACACACACACATATGCACAGACAACACACAAACACACTGGGAGGAGCTCAGGGAACTAAGCCAATGAGTCTTACTGGACCACGGCAGCCTCTGAAGGTTAACCAAAGGAGTATGTCTGTAATAATATCTTTATGCATGGGCATCGATGTTTCCAGCTCTTCCTTGCCCAGGATCATTTTAAAAATAATGTCAGGGGACATTTGTGAGTGTGGTTGGTTTTTCCACACTGTGGAATTAATTGCCCATTATAAGTACCTTTTATTACCAAGAGATATTTATATTCATATATCTAACATCCAATGACTAGAGGTACAGGTGTATTCGATTTTTAGATAACTTGACCTACAGTATTCTGGCCTTAAACAACAGAAAAAATTACCAGGGTATTTATTCACATTGCCAAAGATTTCTTTATTATACAAAATATAGGATCTACCTGAAAATTCATTTAAATAACAAGTTGTCCTAATGTATTTGAAACCAAATTAACTTTAGAAGCAAATCAATAAACATATAATTTTTAGAGATATATCTATTGTATAGAACAAAGTATGCCATTTACTCTTTGTGCCTCGACGCAGCTAACAACAGCTAGAGAGAAAACGCCATCAGCTTTACTGATATTTTTCTTCAAAAGACATTTCTATTTTATATACCCTTCAGCCTCTAAGAGAGGTATTTTACCACTATTCTTCCTAACCTACAGCAGTAGCTGGAGCAGCAATTATTGGAATAAGAAAAATCAGGGTGCAACTGAATTACCCAATCATTATGACCAATCTATCTGTCTTTCCCGATGTTCTTATATGCATATTTCTAAAGTATGCATTTTTGTTTCTGAGCACAGAGGGTTCAGAGGGTCAATTTGAATCAAAATTGATAAAGGTATATTCCTTAAATTCTTTTCTCCTCTACCAATGAGGCACATTATAACCGTTTGCATTTAACAGTGTGTTTTCCTTCCTAAAAGCACACTGCAAAAATCGAAATGTCCATTCTAGCCTATGTTTTATGCAAAATGATAAGGTTTGTCTTTTCATATCAGAAAATTGTGTGCGTTACATTTTCCTGGGCAAAGAGAGACACAACTGAGACTATCCCAGACAAGTGATAGAAAGATGTCAAAAACCTCAAGAGCTCTGTGTTTTGTTTGTGCTGTAAGTAAGGGAAAGGAAACATTTATCCCTTCTAACGTGTACTGTTACTCTGTAAATTCTAGGAAGACTCTGTGTGCTTAATCTTCAGTGTGCCAGGAATGGATCTGTAAAAAGCTTGCTAAGGAATGAGTCACATAAAGGTGTTAATGGATGTGTAGTGTCAATTAAGTGTTGACAAGGTATTAGCAAAAAGAGAAGGAAATCCCAGCTCCAGGAGAAACGTAGCTCTTCCAAGAAGTTTCCCTTGATCTCTCCATCCCTTTTTACATAACCTCACTCTCCTTTCCCTTCCATCCCCTCTGATTTTACCTTTCCTTTAGGTTTATCATATTTCCACTGAGGTTACAGTTATTTACTTACTTATCTCCCTAATAGGTTCTAAGATCCTCTAGGAGAGAGACTGTTGAATTGATTTCCAGTCATATAAAAGGGTTCTCAGTGAGGAGAGGTGGTTCAGGGAGAGAGAAGAGAACCCCGGGCAGAACAGAGGACAGTGAACAGAGCGACAATTGTTAGGAGGGGGGCCATTAATTGAGAAGAATTTGTGAGGACTGGGGCCCAATTTGGTAGTTACATTATGTGAAATCAGGATGAGATTAACAGACTGGGGAGAAGCTACAACATTCTGAGAAGGATTCTCAGCTAGAATCAGAAAGCCAGTGTTGAGATCCAGAGGCATTCCTTTGGAATCATTCATTGGGGAACATGTGGCAGGGGTTCATAGTAAGTCATTTGTGGGCTTTCCTATGTTTTCCTTTCCTTTCCTTTTTTTTTTTTTTTTTTTTTTTTTTTTTTTTTTTTTTTTTTTTTTTG
>NC_058133.1:152709162-152733630 GCF_016433145.1 Gracilinanus agilis | reverse complement strand
CCTTCCTTCCTTCCTTCCTTCCTTCCTTCCTTCCTTCCTTCCTTCCTTCCTTCCTTCCTTCCTTCCTTCCCTAATTATCCTAATTTCATTTTCCAAATCTTTCCCTGAATAGAGGTTCCATTCATATAAATCATAGAATCTTAAAGTAGGGAGGGACCTTGGAGATATCTCCCTAAACCATTAAAATTCCTAAAACTATCAACTCTTATATCACTCCTAATCAAGACCTCACATTTGATATTAGTGGAAAATCCAGACTGCCAGGTAAAGATTCTTTCAGGTACTTACCACTCTTATAAAGTCTCTTACACTATGGAAATACAACCTTACCTCTTACACTATGGAAAGCTGCCTCTACATCCTTTTTACCAAATCCAATGGTTACTTTGATAATTCTTTCAGGATTGCTTGCTGAACTTGGATGCTTTCTTATGGCTATCTCTTCTCTCATTGATTCCTAAGGTTCTGGGTAATTTTGTCTTACAAAATTCTTTCTGTGATCCTTCAGGATCCTAGTCCTCTCCTTGAATTGTGTATTAGTTTTGGGAATTAGTAGCAAGTCTATTTTAAACTTTTCCCCTGTGGGAAGTAATTCTTTACTCCTATATAACCTCTTCTCCAACCAAACAAACTTTTTAAACCCCCTGGATGTCTGGCTTTCTCTTGTTTTAGACCTTTCCATTTTTCCTAATAAAATATTCTATTTCCAAGAGGCCAAATCTAGTCCCTCCTTTATCATCAACCTCTTGAACAAATATTCCTATGAATCCTGAATCTTAGCATATACATGAGAGACTTCTTGTTGGAGGAGAACCTTTAGGGCTGCATTTCATTCACAGAATCAAAGAATTTTATTTGTTTCTTTTGTTTTGTGAATGAATGAAAATTATAAATATGGCAAGATCTTGTATTCTCTGTGCATTTCTTTCAATTGTTTGAGTGTAAGGAGGTAATCTATTATACTAAAGCATGTTTGTTGTTCTCATTTCATTTTTTCATCAAGGATACCTTTGATATATAAATGGATCATTTTCAAAAAGACTTTATAAAAATGAGAAAGTAGACCCGTGTTTTGGTAGTCATTAATGTTTATAGTATTTGTGATTTTTTTCTGTTTTCATGCTTGAAAAAAATCTTATTCCCACTTACCTGAAATATATTGTGCATTAATCCCCCAGTACTTTCATGTGTCACCTCAGAATTAATATACTTGATCTGGTCCAACTAATCTCCTCTATTTGTCTTCCTAAGTGATATTTCTACTTCCTTTTGTAGAAGACTCATCATCATAAGAAATTCTCTGTTTTTTGTGCCCTCCTCCTTTGACCTCTACAATGGCAGAGCTACCCAGAATTTGACTGCTTCCACAAATCAGATAAAATAGACCTCATCAAATTCATTCCCTCTGCTGAGATGGATCATAGAAATGAAAGATTATCAAGTCTTGGAGTTGGAAAGATCAGAAGGGCATAATTTGGCCTTGCTATGATATCCTCATGTTTTCCTGGACTCATCTGCCCTGCTTCTATACCTTGATCATCCCTAATATCTAATCTATTGATAGAGCCCAAAGGCCTACCTATCCAACCCTTCAATGCAACTTTAGGACTTCCAAGTTTTTCTACCCATCCATCTTGAAACTGAATTTTCATTTATGTGTCAGTTCCCCTAATTAGAGTGTGACCTCCCTAACAGCAGGAACTGCCCTGCTTTTTCTCTTAGAACTTTTTAGCACTTAACACAATGCTTGACACAGAGTAAGTGCTTAACAGATTCCTTTTCTTTCATTCATTCTTTCACTCTAAATTGAGAAGTTAGCATCAAAACATGGTAGTTTCTCTCTCTGTGATGATAAAAATATATCATGATAGAAATGTTGACAAATTTATTCTTTTTTATACTATTTATCAATTTCATGCTAGCTTCATATTTAAAACTTCTTTGGATGATGTGACTCACTTAGTTCTCATTCCAAGTTTTCTACAGATTTATTTTCACTTCCCCCTGTAGTCCCAGTTTCGTTTATAGTCTTCAACTCAGTAAGCATTTATTAAGGGATTATGCTATGCATTAGGCTATAAGGACAGAAAAAAAATCAGTTCCTACCTTCAAGAAGTTTCTATTCCCTTGCTTGGCAACTCTAGGATGGAGGAGGGAAGAAAGGAGGTAGACAATAAGAATCATATAACTTTGGAAAATTTATGTGGAAATTTGTTATTAAAATAAAAGAAAGAAAATTTATTTTATTTTTAAAAATTTTATTTTAAAAATTATTTTTCCATGTTTCCATGATTCATTTTCCTTCCCTCCACTCTTCCCTCCCCCCACCAGCCGACAAGCAATTCTATTGTGTTGTACAAATGTTATCACTTGATACCTATTTCTATATTATTCAATTTTACCATTGAACCATAAACCCAAATCATATATTCATATAAACAGGTAATAAGTGATAAGTTATAAATTTTTCTTTTGAGTTTCTACTCCTATAGTTCTTTCTCTCAATGTGGATAACATTTCTTTCTCATAAGTCTTTCAGAAATGTCCTGGATTATTGTATTGCTACTAGTAGTAAAGTCCACTACATTGTGTTGTTCCACAATATTTCATTTTCTGTATGTAATGTTCTCTTGGATCTGCCCATTTCATTCTGCATCAGTTTTTGGAGGTCTTTCCAGTTCATATAGAAATCTTCTGATTCATTACTCAAGAAAGAAAAATTCTTTTAAATGTGTCTATTCTTTTGTAGATTACAACAAATAAACTGATAAGTGAATATGCTAAAAAAAAAAAACAACAAACTGGAAGGACCAGCCAATCAACCAATAATTACTTATTAAAGGCTAATTTTGAGTCAATTACCGTTCTAGATCTAGGGATACAAGAAAGATGAAAACATAGTCTCAACCCTCACAAAGCTGACATTTTAACAGAGGAGAAGACATGGGGGGAAATGGTGCTGTGAGACACATACAGGCTAAATGTAAGGTAATTTCAGAGGGAAGGCACTGGGTGTGGAATGGAAGAAAGAGGCGTTACATAGAAGGTGGGTTTTGAGTTGGTTTTTTTGTGGAAGCCAAGAAAGCCAGGAGATGGAAGCAAGGAAGAAGATGATTCCATGCATGGTGGACAGCCAGAGAAGATGCTTGGAAGGGCAGCCAGGAAGCACAGTGCTTAGAATGCCAGGCCTGGAGTCAGGAGGACCTGGGTTCAAAACTGATCTCAGAAACTTCCTAGATATGTGATCCTGGGCAAGTCACTTAAGCCCATTTACCTAGCCCTTGCCTCTCTTCTGATTTAGAATTGATACTAAGACAAAAGATACTTTTTTAAAGCATGGAATTAAGAGGAGTATAGTGTCTAAGGACGTCTATAAAATACTGTTATCACTGGATCAAAGAGTATGTGGAGGGATGTAAAGTATAAGACTGGAAAAGTAGAAAAGAGCTTGAGTGTGTAGAGCTTCAAAAGAAAAATAGCAGGCCACAGTGGCTTACACCTATAATTCCTTCTACTGAGGAGTCTGAGCTGGAGGATTGCTTGAGCTCAAGAGATCTAAAATGGTTAAAACTGGTCAAGTGTCCACAATAAGTCCAGCACCAGAAGGGTAACATCTTGTACTTGTGGGAGCCATCAGGCTGCCTAAGAAGGGATGAACTGGCACAGGTGTAAAACAATTAAATCAAAACTTTCATGTTAATTATCAGTGGGTTTGGGTCTGTGAGGAGCTTCTACACTTCAAGCCTTAATAGAAATAAGTTGACCACATCTCAAACAAACAAACAAAACACCCCCATCAGAGAATTTTTTATTTGATCCTGGAAGTCATAGGGAGCCTCTGCAATTTACTGAGATCAGACTCGCTCTTTAGGAAAATTAGAAAAAGATCTAGACATGACACATGAGTTGAACCTTAAAGGATGCCAGGGGCTACTTAAAAATTAGACACTTAATATTATTTTCATTTCAAAATATACCCTTTTAAAATATATACAAAAAGCCATTCCCTATAACAAAGAATAGATTAGAAAAAAAGTTTAGCAAATTTGACTGAACATATTAACTGAATCTGGCAGCATAGGAAATGTTCTAAACCCAAGGTCCTCTACCTCTGCAGAGAAATGAGGGAAGTTCATTTTCTACTAAAAATTTCATAGGATAAAAATATAAAATTATGTAGTGGGCAATTTAATCCAATTTGAATAGGGAGAGAGTATTAACAACTAGAAGGATTAGGAACAGTAACATCTTTCAACTATGCATTCAGAAATAACAATTTCTTAATGAATACTTTTATGTAGTGCATAATCCCTGATCCTCTGTTTCTACTTAATAGATATCTTTAGATTAGCACAAAATCATATCATCTGATTTTCACTATATCTGCTCCCATTCACCCTCCTGTCCTCATCCCCAGCCCATTTGCCTCAATATTTAAACAATTAAAATTTTTTTCATTATTATATCAATTTAAAAAATTAAAATGAAACAATTTTAAAGAATGTCTTAAGGACTGCAAATACATGAGAAATCTTTGATTGCTGCAAAAAAAAGAGATGAGGATCGCTTTTGTAGCAGCTTTGTCTTTTCGAAGTTTTGTAAAATATTCCTCCATGGATAGAAAATGACAGATATTGCTCTTGCTAACTTTTTTGCAATTCACAGACAGCTATGGGGTGGTGTTAATATAATACAGATCAAATAGAATTTTTGCCAACTTTCATGCACTATGATGGAGTGTATGTGTATTTCTCATAAAGTTTTGTTGTTTTGATGAAGGATAACGTTATTACTTTCTGTGTGTTTTCTTTGAACTCTCCCTGTCTCCTTTGTACCAGTTGGCATTTGCTTTTGTGATCATTATGGTTCCTAACCTTGAGTTGGTTGTAGTTAGAGGAGGGAGAGAAGATTATATACTTTATATAGTTCCCTGTCAGGAACTCAGTGAACCAAATATGTTTTACATTAAGTACTAAAACTTTGAAATGGAGGAGGAAAATGGAGATAGGAGACAGACATTATTGTTCTTTCCTACCAAATGGAAGCGTTTATTTTACGAAAACACTGTTAGAATTTTTTTCTACTTTCCCTTTCTCACTTACCATTGTCATATACTGATATAATCTCCACCTTTTTCTTAAACTAAGTAAATATTTGCTCTCTATTTATAATTTAACTAGTCAAAGTGAGATTCCTTGGTTATGGAGACCCCCAACAGGAATGGTGATTAGAATACACAGGGAACCTACAGCCACTTAATTTTCTCTTTTTTATTAATATGAACTTGAAAATGTCAACAAGCATGAACAATTCCTAAAGCAAAGAAGAACAGAAAATGAGGGTTTTATGTGCTGCTGTGAATTCCTATTACATATAGCTTAATGTAAAAAAAAAGTATACAGTAAATTAAACACAGTTGTGTCTATACTGTCCTACATTTCTGCTAATCTACTTTTATCTTTGCATCTTTTGTGGCCTTCATTCAAGGAAAACAGATGTCGGTGTGATACTCTAAAAAAAAGGATTCATAAGAAATATTAATGAAATATTTTGATTAGAAATTGCTGATCGAGTTTTCATAAGCATACTAATCCAGAGACTCAAGAAAAGAAAAGAGAAGAAAAATTATCTTCTGAAATAACTAAAAGCCTGGGGACTTGATATTGTAACTCGGGGTCCCAGTAAATTCATATAATATTGTTCTCTTTTTTTTTTCACTTCTCCCTATGACACTCATTGAGAAGTGTAAAAAAGCCTCCTTGAAGAACCTTGAGTTGCTTGAAAGTAAATGCTTTAGGAGATCCAGAGTCATGTAGCCCTTCTCTGATTGGGAAACAAGTGACGGTTCCTTTTCAAAACTGAATTCCCATCAATGCCCTTCAAATACTGCAAAATGTACTTTTAACCTTCACACAAAGTAAATATTTAATTTATATATCTGTTCAGTTGTTTGTATGACTTTTATACATCGATGTCAATCTCATTCACATTCAATTCTATATTACAAAAGAGCAAAGACTGTGATGAACAGACTTTTTATGGTATCTAACAAAATGCCACATATGGAAAGCCACTCAGTAAACACTACTGATGGTAAGATAAGGTAATGATTCTTATTGCAGCTTAAAACCTCCCCAAAACTTCCTGTAAGCCTAGAGTGATCTGTGACAGATAAGTCTCTGACAGCCTTCTTTTCCTCTGAAGAATGTTACTGCTGCTGTCACCCTTTATCTAGAGTGTGAAGCACTTTGTCCTTACTTCCTGAGGGCATTGAGAGTTCCCGATGACTTCCTGTTTGGGTAGCTGTGTTAAGATGGGTAATGGATTCATCAGAAAAGGACTTCAAGGTGGTGCTGATGGAGCAGAATGGGCAGCTGGAACTAGAGCTATCTGTCTCCACTGCTGGATCAGAGGATGCTATGACTTAAGAGTTGGAAGGATTCCTATACACAAGCAAAAAAGTCGAGTTGGAAGGGAGCTTTCAAATCATCTGGTCCAACCATATCATCTTAGAGATGAAGAAACTAAGATCCCCCACCCCGAAGAGATCAAATGATTAGTTTTTAAGTAGTAAGCAGCAGAACTAAGAGACAAACCTAGATTCTCTATCTTGGAATCCCATGTTCTTTCCACTTATCCCATTGCTATCTGTCCAACCAGTAGATTGGACATTCTTCTCCAGAAGGAGAGTAAGTGGTATAGCAAGGAGGATGGATTATAGATAGGTAGTGTGCTCTTTAATGTACAGAGTTGTATGACTATGTCTCAGGCTCGTTGATAGCTAATAGGAGAGTGATGCTAGAGTCCAGACTTACTTTTTTCTTAATGACAGGGTAATTATTAAAGGAAAAGAGGAACGTTTCTAATGCAAATGATTGAAATGGAAACCCAGTATTTGCTATTTCCCGTGAAGTAAAACTCAGAAAGATAGAATATTTGGTATCAATGAAGAGTTGCAGAAAACATCCCTCGGACTCCCATTGCAGAGAATAAATGGTGAGTGGTCCAAAATAGGTAGCAACTGAATGGCACCTAATTTACAGCAGGAGCTCAGTGCTTTTACTCTCTTTGCCGCTTCACTGGAACAAGGAGAAAAAGACATTAGGATGAAGGATAATGTGCTATAGACATATAAAGATGAAAGAGAGAGTGAAGCATTAAATGTCACTTATTTGAAGGTCCACTTTGGTCTGTTCTGCCCTGTTCCCCCCGAAAACACATTCCATGTGATTTTAACCATCTCTGCACCACTCTAGAGCTCAAGTTTCCTAGATTTTTCCATTTATCTTTGAACTTGGCCATGTAAAAATCGTAGCCTACAGTTTTATGGGGAATAACTTGTGGGTTTTAAGGTGTCTGTTGTTTTTGTAGAATCAAGAATTGAACTATCACTAAAAATGTATGAGATAGTATGAAATATGTCACATTTAATCAATGCATTATTAGTAAACATGGTAAATTTATGATATGATCAACAATAGTAAAATACTTAAAGTACTATTTTATATATCTATTTGTTGTGGCTGAGTCATTTTCATATTTAATATAACATGGAAGTATTATTATTAATACCTTTAAATTTACATTTGTATTATGACTTACTATATGCAAAGCACTTTTACCTACAAATTTCATTTAAGCCTTACAACAATTCTGATGATCAGAGAAGTGACTTGCCCAAAGCCATGCAGCTAACCTCCCTGGAATCAAAGTCAAAGGACTATAAATTTTAGAGTAGTCAGGATGTCAATATCTGGTCCAACCCCAATGCCCCCCCAAATCTCCTCCCTTTCATACCTGGCAAATGATCATTTAGCCTCTGCTTAAAGACTTTTTTCTTTTAAAATTTTTAAAAATTTTGAATATTTTCCCAAAGTTACATATTTCATATTCTTTCTCTCTCCCCCGAACCTCCCCACCCCTCTGCAGTCAACACACAATTCCCCTGGGTTTGGTTTTTTTTTTTAAACCCCTGTACTTCGGTGTATTGTCTCATAGGTGGAAGATTGGTAAGGGTGGGCAATGGGGGTCAAGTGACTTGCCCAGGGTCACACAGCTGGGAAGTGGCTGAGGCTGGGTTTGAACCTAGGACCTCCTGTCTCTAGGCCTGACTCTCACTCCACTGAGCTACCCAGCTGCCCCCTCCCCTGGGTTTTACATGTATCAATGATTAAGACTTAATTCCATATTATTGATAGTTGGACTAGAGTTATTGTTTAGCATATACATCCCCAATAATATCCCCATCAGCCCATGTGTACAAGCAGTTGTTTTTCCTCTGTGTTTCTCCTTCCACTGTTCTTCCTCTGAATGTGGCTAGTTTTCTTTCTCATAAGTCCCTCTGCTTAAAAACTTTTAAAGAGAGAAAGCCATATATACTGAAGCAATCTGCTGGACTTTTGGATTTTGGGATTTTCCTAATTGTTAGGAAGCTTTTCCTGAATTGAGCTTGAGTTTCCCTTTTGTAACCTCTATCCATTGCTTCTGGTCCTGCTTTCTAGGGTCAAACAGAACAAATTTGATTATTCTTCCATATGACGGAGAGTCCTTCAAATATCTGAAGATAACTATTGTGTTTTTTCTGAGTTTTCTTTTCTCCAAGTTAGACATCCTAGGTACCTCATATGGCATGGACTCGAATCTCTTTTTCAATCTTGTTGCTTTCCTCTAGATACCCACTAATTTAACATCCTTCCTAAACTGTAACTCTAAGAACTGAACACAGTACTATAGATGAAGTCTGATCTGAGGCAAGTGCAGAGGAACACTTACCTCTTTATTTCTAGAAGCTTGACCTCTCTTTAAGTCTAGTTTGTTTGACTGCCATATCTCCTTGTTGACTCATAATGAGCTTTTAGTCCAATCAAAACCCCACTGCTTTTTTTCATACTATTATCTTGACATGGCCTTGCCATGTTGTATTCGTGAAGTCATTTTGAACCCAAATGTAGAACTTTAAATTTTTTTCTAACAAATTTACTTTTATATTCAGCCCAATGTTTTAGCCTATCAAAATATTTTTTGGATCCTTATTGTCATCTGATGTCTTAGCTATATCTTCTAGCTTTGTGTCACCTTTGGATTTGACAAGCATACTATCTATGCCTTTTTTCATACAGGATAAAAATGTTAACTAGCCCAAGACAAAAAAGTATAGAGCCCTAGGGCACTCCACTAGCCATGACCTGCCAGGCTGACACTGAGCCATTAACTATTTGAGTCTAGTCAACCTACCAGTTTGAATCCCTCCAACTCCTAGTTTAGTAACTGCCAAAAAGAAAAAAAAAGTAACTAGAGGTAATCTGACATGATCTGTCATTGAGGGAGACAAGATTTGTGATTTGCATTTTTATATGATCACCAACTTCCCCTTTAATAATACATTTCAGTTTTTAATTTTTAAGAATTAAAGACAAAGGGAAAGAAAGGTGATTCAGTAGATTGAGAGCTAAGCCTAGAGCTGCAGAATCCTGGGTTCAAATCTAGTCTGACATTTCTTAACTGTGTGATACTGGGCAAGTCACTTAAGCCCCATTGCCTAGCCCTGACCACTCTTCTGTCTTAGAACCAATACAGAGTATTAATTCTAAGATAGAAAATATTTTTTAAAATTCTGAGTTGGTTGGTGATTTTTTTGTTCATCAGCCTCTTTAGACAATTCACATTTCCTTTCTATATCAGAGGAAATTTGTGTCTTCTAAATTATATTCTTAAGAGTTTCCTATCCTTCTGGGATAAATCTCTTGTAAAATTTTAGTCAATCAGATTTTATTCATCCTACCTTTGAATCATTTGAAATTTGTTCTCCCCCAATCTAGGGGTGCCTGTCAAACTTTACTTGGCTTGCCTTTCCTCTGGCTCACAAATTCTTAGGAGGAAATAGTAATCTTCCCCTAAGGATCTCACCTCAGCAACTGGTTCCTCCTTTTTAGGGAAAATAAGATTCAGAATAGAATTTCCCCTTGTTCATTGCCCCACATTCTGCAGGATGATATTAACGTTAAGGAAAATTAGCTGTTCTGCATTTGACAGAGAAAACCTGCTCCAGCTGATGTCTGGATAATTGAAGGCTCCTATTAGGTTTGTATCATGCCTCAGTGCTAGGTTTGAGTGTTTTGTGTTTGCTGGATTCCTCACTTGGCCCTCTTCCTAGCCCAATAGTCTTGTTTCTCTACATTCTGATGACAAAAACATCACTTCAATTGCTTCTTCATTGATATTCACTCAAATGTTCCTCCCATGTTTTTCATTCTGGTTCCTGAACTTCTTCAATTAAAGAGTCAGCAAATATTTATTAAAACACATAGTATGGGGGCAGGTGGGTGACTCAGTAGATTGAGAGTCAGGCCCAGAGATGGGAGGTCCTGGGTTCAAATCTAGCCTCAGACACTTCCTAGCTATGTGACCCTGAGCACAACTCCCACTGCCTCACCCTTACTACTCTTCTGCCTTGGAACCAGTACATAGTATTGATTCTAAGATGGAAGGTAAGGGTTAAAAAAGAACCCACCTACTACGTGGAGAGGTAGGTAGGTGGATATTTCCTAACTGTGTGACCCTGAGTAAGTCACTTACTCCCCCATTGCCTAGCCCTTACCACTCTTCTGCCTCAGAATTAGTACTGATTCTAAGGCAGAAGTTTAGGGTTTTAAAAAAATTCAGCTATTATATGCTAGATAATGAAAATAAAAAGTTGACAAATGAATAAGCAGTTACAGTGGCAGATACCAAGCAGCTGGGGTTACAAATAAAGTCCAAAATACTTTCCCTGCTCTCAAGGAGCTCACATTTAATGGGAGAGTAACAATGGAAGCAATTGTGTATAAACATAATATATAGAAGGCAAATGGGAAATAATCTCAGAGGAAAGACACTACCATTAAGGGAACCAAGAAAGGCTTCTTGTAGGCTATAGGATTTGAGCTGAGATTTGAAGAAAGCCATGGAATCCAGAAGAGAAGAGGAGAGAAAGCATTCCAGGATTAAGGTTCGACCAGGGAAAATGCATGAAGTTGTGTCATCCATGAGATGGGTCAGTGGATAGAGAGCCAGACCTAGAGATGGGAAGTCTTGGGTTTAAATTTGGCCTTAGATGCTTTCTAGTTGTATTACCCTGGGCAAGTCACTTAACCCCAATTACCTAGTCTTTACCCCTCTTCTATGTCAGAATCAATAATTGGTACTGATTCTAAGATGGGAAATAAGGGTTTAAAAAAAAGAAAAGAAAAGAAAATGCGTGGAGTCTAATGGATGAAGAACCACAAGAGGGGATGTGTCACTAGGATGGAATAAGAAGACTGGACAGCTAGGAAGAAGCCAAGATTTGAAGGGCTTTAAAAGCCAAACCCAAGATTCTATATTTGATCCAGAGGTAAGAACAAAGTCACTGGAATTTATTGATTGGGTGTGAACCTGGGGAAGATCAGTTTGATGCCAGAGTGTTGGATGGAAGGCAACAATCAAGTGATTCTCAGCCTTCGCTTTTCCCCCATATAGAAATTGTTTCTGGAGTCTTAGGTGATAACTAAGGTAGGATGTAGCGTCTTTGATCTGAAAAATCCCACAGTGATTATTAGTGTTTCTCATACGTGGCTCTAGTTTGTTAACTTCTAGAGCAATATGAATAATTTACAATTTTGACAATTTAAATTGGTCTACCTAAATAAAGTTGTAACCTAAGAGACCCTATTTTATGCTGTGTAGAGATTTAAATATTTTGATGAATGTTTTAACTATGCTAGTGCACTGGAGCATTAAGCAAAAGATCCCATTAAAAGCAGTGGCTAATAAACATAATACAATAATATTGTACAAACAATAAACTACATTTTCCAACTCCAGGGAGGTAGAGAAGAGCTGGTGGCTATCTCCCTTACTTAAACTCAGAATTATGCAGCCTATAGCTTTGGGTATAATTAAATGGCTTGCTCAATATCGTACTGTTTATGTGAATTTGAGCAAACCACTCAAACTCCTTGAGCCTCAGTTTCCTCCTCTGTAAAATGAGGGATTTGGAGTAGATGATCTCTATAGTCCCTTCTAGGTCTGTTTCTTTCACTTAGCTTTTTATATAGGTTAGAATTCAAGAAACAGGAAGAGTTATTTGTGGTGGGAAATATATAGTGATACATATACACACACAACACATACATATAAATTTGTAGCGGGGATACACATTTTTATATATATCTTTCTATTTCTGGAAATCAAACTTTATTTAGACAGTCAACTGAAAGAATATATGTATATTTGTGTATTTATAAACAAACATATAATTATATAATGTAATATATTACAATTATGCAATATATTGGTATGTAATTATGCAATACATAGAACATAGAACAATTATGCAATATAATTATGCAATGTATAACCATACATATACTATGTAATATATTATAAGTCTATGTTGTATATACATTCTGATATTAAATAAAGAGAACCATCATGGCCTTGAGATAAAAGGGACCAGCTTTGGAATCAGAGAGACTGAGGTTCAAGTCTCATCTACCTCTGCTAAAATACTGGCTGAATGACTACAGGCAAGCCAATCAGTGTCTCAGGAAGGCTGCCTTAAACCATAAATTGCAGGAAAATTGTTCATCTTCATTGGTTGTGGGGTGTTTTCACACTGGGAGTTGCCATCAAAATGACAAAAAAAACATCCCCCCCAAATTAAATTAAATTCACTTTCCTTTTCATGAAATTATCAGAGTTTGTCTCATCTGAGACAAAAGGCAAAATAAGAAGCATTGCAATCTAAGGAAAGAAGTTAGACATGAGAAAGTATAAACAATATGGGAGACATTTAAGAAAACATATCCATTATGATAATTAAATCAGTTTATTCAAAAAGAAAAAAATAGTGTTTGCATATAGAGTAAACACAACTACATACAGTATTTATTTGGCTGAAGCAGACATGACAAGTAATTAAAGTGAATTTTCAGGAAAAGGGCATTTAAAACCACTTTCCATAGCAAAATCCTGCTTCCCCTTAAAGATAAACTATAAACTTTTTAAAAAAGAAAAAGCTGGAATATTATTGTCTCTGGGTTATAATCATTTACGACAAAACAGAACTTGTAAAATCGACTCTATAAGCATATGTGAAATCACAACTTTGTTATTTTGTGGTCAAAATGTCTCCATTTGTCTGCCAGACTTGTGATAGAATTTGCTAGAATATTGAAATCAGTGGATATAGAAAGGTTCACTGGGTTGTATGTTTTTAATTTTGGATACCCATTATTTGGGTCATTTAAGAATCTATCAAACCTTTTATTCTCAGGATCAAAAACTTGATTTATTAAGAACATTAAGAAATTATTAATTTCCAGGAACTGAACAATGGTTTAATCAAGTGATTTCAAAGAAAGATGCTGGCAGAATTGTCTGATGCCATGAACATATAGAAATCCTTATAGTAAAAAGACAGTTGCTATATTTCATATGAAGAAAAAATCTTTTTACTCAACATGAAAATGATTTAATGTATAATACTGTCATTTTGCTTTCTAAAAAAGTTTTAATCAGTTTGCAATTTTGCCAGCAATGTACAAGTGTATCTGCTCCTCCATGGTACAACCAGCTTTGAGTTTTATTCATTTTAGGTTTTTTTTTAATTTTATGCATTTGAGTTGGTATTTTGAAACCGTATTTTAGCTTACTTTTACTCCTGGGATTGTCTGGGACGGATGGGAGAGTGAAGTGGTGGTTTCTACTATGTGTTAATCTGGATTAGAAGCCTCCTTTACTATACTACACTCCCAGATACCACGGTATAATCCAACTACCCAAATTGAGGGATTTTGTTTTAATGGAGACCTTTGATAGAGTCACCTTTTACATCAGAATTCTAATTAGAAGTTAGGGGCTGATTTTAAATGTAAACTTCCCAATACTTGGTACTTCCTCTGCCCTAAGACCAGCAAATTCTCACATTCTTCTCCCCAATCCCTTTGGTTTAGAGTTGCATTTGTTGAGATGAACTCTCTTGGGGGAGGAAGTGGCAGGGGGTACAAGTAGGTGGCTCACCGGATTGAGAGCCAGACCTAGAGACGGGAGACCCCTGAGTTCAGATCTACACACTTCCTAGCTGTGTGATCTTGGGCAAGTCAGTTAACCCTCATTGCCTAGGCCTTGCACATCTTCTGTGACAGAAGATAAGGGTTTAAGAAAAAAAAGAAAAAGAAAACTTTCTCTTGCTGTTACCTCAGCTTCTAGTCTCAGTCCACTCTAGTTCATCCTTTCTTGTAGAGTAGATGAAGAAGTTTTAACATGCATTTGAATAGGCAATTTACAGAGTTAGTTCAAACTTATGTATATCTGAAAAGAGCATGATAGATTTAGAGCTTGAAGAGAACTTAAAAATCAAGTCCAGACCCATCATTTTTCAGATAGGGAAACAGAGGATGAGAAAGAATGTTTCCTAAGTCTCTGTTTCCTCTTTTTATAATTTCTCTTTTATAGTCCCTTCCTTAGTGATCTCATCTATTCAATGACTTGTCCAGGTCATACAACTGGTATGTGTCTGAGATAGGATTCAAAACAAGACTTCCTAACTTCAATATTTACAAATGCTATTTTGTTGATGCAACTCTGCCAACTAGATCTACTAAAAATTCATGTTATTTAACCTCAGATCAACCCTTACCACTGCATGACAGCCCTTTCATTTATTTCCAATGGACTATCATATTTCCCAGAAAAATGATTGCAAACTTTCTCCTCTTTCCTAATGTCTCCAATGCTACCCCATCCACATCTCTTTGAACACACTACTCCCTTACATTTCTTTGGAGATCAAAGACATTTGGTAAGAGCATCTGGATTTTACCCATTTCACAATTCAAAATCTTTGGATATCTTCACTTTGTACAAAATATACAAAACTTTTATATATTTTCAAGGATATGAAAATAATGAAACAGTCTCTATCTTCAAGGAACTTGCATTCTATCAGAAGAAAAACACACACACAATTGTGTAGATTTGTGTAGCTATTCAAACATTCAAATACTCTGTGATCTCATCGTCAATGTGGAAATTCCTTTCCTCTTATACTCCTGTGCAGAAGAAGGGCTGGACCTTCTACTACCTGATGTTTGTTAATATTTGTGCACTTGGTCCTATCTCTTCCCATTTCTTCCAGGAACATGCCTGCCTCACCTATTGTTCTTTCCCTTTAATCTGTGCCTATTGACTGGTACCCTGGCTGCTTACAATTGTGTTCAGGGTTCTATTTTCTTTTAAAACCTTTCCCTTAACTTGCCATCCCTTCAAACTTTTGTTCTATATTTCTTTCTGTGTTAAACTCTTTCCTTACTACCCATTCACTAAACCTCTTGGAATTTGACTTTTCACACAAATATGCTATTAAACTGATCTTTCAAAGTGTATCAATAATGATCTCTTAATTTTTGGAAATGTGATGACATTTCATCAGGTCTATTTGACTTTTCTGCAGTTTTCGATGCTGTTGACCTCTTCCTGAATAACCTTTGATTCTGTTGATTTTTGTGACAATCCCCTATCCTGATTCTCTTCCTTCCCACATAACCCTTCTCATTCTACTCTGCTGGATTATCATTGATTCCCCCACTCCCCAAGTATGATTAGCCAACTCTTTAAGTGCAAATGTTCTTTTTTGATTTCAGAAAGAGTTGGAAAGACCTACATGAACTGATTCAGAACGAAATAAGCAGAACCAGGAAAATGTACTTAGTAAGAGCAATACTATAGAATGATTAAATGTGAAAGATAGCTACTATCAGCAACACAAAATGATCCAGAACAATTCTGAAGGACTTAGAATGTTATCTACCTCCAGAGAAAGAACCGTTGGAGTACAAATGCAGATGAAAACATAGGATTTATCGCTTGTTTATTTGGATGTATGTTTGAGGGTTTTGATTTTATAAGATTATTCACTTACAAAAATGAATAATATGGGGCAGCTGGGTAGCTCAGTGGATTGAGAGCCAGTCCTAGAGACGGGAGGTCCTAGGTTCAAATCCGGCCTCAGACACTTCCCAGCTGTGTGACCCTGGGCAAGTCGCTTGACCCCCATTGCCTACCCTTACCACTCTTCCACCTATAAATCAATACACAGAAGTTAAGGGTTTAAAATAAAAAAAAATGAATAATATGGAAATATGTTTTGCATGATAATACATATATAATCCAGATTGAATTGCTTTCCAGCTATGGGCAGGGAAAGGGAAAAAGGGAGGGAGACAATTTGGATCATATAACTTTGGAAAACTTATACAGAAATTTGTTATTAAAGTTAAAAATTAGAACAAATGTTATTTTTGCCCTTTTTCTTTTATATAGTTTCTTGTCTACAGTTCCTTTCTTGGTGATCTTGTCTCTTCCTAATTAGGTTTAAGAAAATGAGTTCAAAGTCTATATTGCTAACTGTAATCTTTATCCTGAACGTGATTCCACTTTCTCTAACTGTTGCCATTGGCACCTCAAAATTAACATGTCCATTGACAAACTTACAGTCTCAAACATTATTCTCTCTAACACTTTGGTTTCTACTGATGACACTTCCTTCTTTCCATTAATCTGGGCTTGTAATCACTTATTCACCTTTGCTTTTCCCCCCTCCTTAGCTCTCACCACCTTCAGTCAACTGCCAAATTCTATTATTTCCCCTTCCACAGTTATCTCTGACATCAATTCCTTTCTGCCTACTTTCACTATTATCTATTGTAACAACCCTTTAACTAGTATTTCTTCCCCCTGTTCTCTCTTCCTTTCCACTTATCTTTTTTACCATGACCTAGAGTCTGACACGACTGTGCTCATTAACAGCAAACTCTTTCATGGGCCATCCTATAGGAGATGATAACGTACCAATGAATAACAAAATCTATTTCCCCTTCCCCTCCCCATTAGCTTCATTCCAAGCAGTAAAGATGCTCCATTGCTTCCTGGTCTTTGAACTGAAAATTGCACAAAAAAGTTTTTCTTTTAAATAGTAATTAATCATTGGAAAATTAGGATTATTAATGAGTGATAGAATTTTTAAGCTTTAACACAAAACTCTTTACCTAGAAAGTTTCTAACAAGAGTGATTAGTGTGCATTTTATTTTTTTTTCAAAGTGGAAAAGAGAGAAGGGAAGGAAATACAAATGATAGTCTCTTTGTATTGTGTGAGAGAGATACTAAATGAAGAATGTAAGCCTTCAGAGATACTAGAGTAAAATCAACCCTCCTTATTTCTTCTCAGGAAGATCTGAATGAGTAAAATGTTGCTTTAATTTTACTTTTCTTTTATGTTATGAGGGAAAGGTGATTAAATTTTTTTCACTATTTCATCATTAGAAAGTACATGTTTAGTGTCATCATAAGAGATCTGTCTGTATATTGGGTGAAAGTAATGATGAATGGGATAGAGAGGTTTTGTTTGTACCTTTAAGAAATGTCTTTTTTAAAAAAAATTCTTTCCACATTGACCAAGTAAGGCTCTTTTCATCATAGCCTCTACTTATGAGCTACTCCATCAGTTTCTGCATTTCTGCTCTTTACAAATATCATCATCTTTAACAATTGTTCTGCTTCTCAGAAATGCTCTATAGGAGGCTGTCCTTCAGGGACAGGAGAGGAATATTCTTCATCTCTGTCTGTGTATCTCAGCTCTCTGAATGTCCCTGCTCTGCCTCTGCCTCTATCTCTGTCTCTGACTCTGTCTGTCTCTCCCTCTGTGTGTGTGTGTGTGTGTAGTTGATTGGCTGACTGGCTCTCCCTACTCTGCTCTCAAGGAACTTATTTTCAAATGAAGAAAACCAGTATAGAGAAGGGAGCTAGAAGGCTCCAGGAGGAGGGGAGAGGCAGAAAAGAAGTACCATCAAGGACAGAGCATAGTGATGAAGCCTAAAATTTAGATTCAGAGTGAGGAGGAGAATTAAGGTTGTTTAGCCAGGACCCATCCCTAATACGGAGGCACTGGGAGGAACTCACCAATGGGAGAAGGGGACTGGAATAACAGAAAGATCTACCTGGGCGGAAACTATATTGGCATATAGAGAAATACATGTGTGTCATATGTGTTAGTAAATCATCAACTATCCACAACAGTCAGGGAATGAGAAATTCTAGATGGCTGAATTTTCCAGAGAAATCAATGCTGTATTTCTTTTTCTTTTCTTTTCTTTTTTTAAAAGCCCTTACTTTCCGTCTTGGAGTCAATACTGTGTATTGGTTCTAAGGCAGAAGAGTGGTAAGGTTTAGGCAATGGGGGTTAAGTGACTTGCCCAGGGTCACACAGCTAGGAAGTGTCTGAGTCCACATTTGAACCCAGGACCTTCCATCTCTAGGCCTGGCTCTCAATTCACTGAGCCACTCGCTGGCCCCCTGTATTTCTTTAAATACCATCAATACACCATTAAAAGTCTCTCTGTCTCACCCACACTACAAGCGAAGGGACTCTATGGGCTTGTTCCCGCTCTGACCAATGCTGAAACTTTTGCTTGCTCCTTTTCTGACATGGGTCAGCTCACCTCTGCTTAGGCAACCTGGTCCTTCTGCCTTCTATGAAGGCCAGGGGCTCACCTGATTTATGCTACATGGAACACCCAATCAGCTTTTCCCACTGCAGCTCAGAACTCCAGAACTCAAGAGATCTCCAAGCCTTAGCCTCCTTGGTATTTGGGATTATAGGCATGTGTCATGCCATCTAGCTAATGATCAAATACATGAATTTTTTTCCTTATTTTTTCTTATTTTG
Source organism: Gracilinanus agilis (assembly GCF_016433145.1). NCBI lineage: Eukaryota > Metazoa > Chordata > Mammalia > Didelphimorphia > Didelphidae > Gracilinanus > Gracilinanus agilis. The sequence continues at coordinate 152,714,887 of NC_058133.1, read as the reverse complement.
TAAAAAGGATCTTTCTAAAGTATTTTACACATGCCATATTACAATCTGCCTTTTTAAAGAATATACTGAATGTAATTAAAAAAATTTTTTTTAAATAACAGGATCATCATTATGGAGTTACACTATGGTCCTGTTCAAACACTGATGCCTTCACAGTCTTTTGAGATGTATGATTATTTGTCCTTACAATAAACATCGGGGCTGCTAGGAACAATGGCACAGTGGAAAGAATGCCAAGTCTGGAATCAGGAAGATCTGAGTTCCAATCTGGCATCAGATACTTATTAGCTGTGTGACTCCGGGCAAGTTACTTACCCCTATTTGTCTCAGTTTCCTCATCTGTAGGAGAAGGAAATGGCAAACTACTCCAGTATCTTTGCTAAGAAAACTCCAAAAGGGATTACAAAGCCATAAAGAATGCAACAACTAAACAGTTCCCCAAATGTTGTGCTTTTAGTGTTTTAAAAATATATATATTTTTATAATGGTTCCTTTCTTCTCTTTGGCTATCGGATATCTCACTGTGCAACTATATGCAGCAATTTCCTTCAACTATTATAATTTGTTGGTTTTAATCTTAGGGTTCAGAATCCAGACCATCAAGTATAGTAGAATTGTGGGTAATTCAAGAATAAATAGACTCTGCCCTGCTACGAGAAAAAGGCAGAAGCTTTAATAAAGAGACTTTAGTGTATGTGGTATCAATTTTTTCTTTTTGTTACCATTTATTTTATTTTATATATGTGATAAAATAGTATAATACATTTGATTTGCTATAAATATGTAATAAATTAAAATACGCTTATCTAAGAGAAACAAATTCTCACGTTATCTGTGTCCAAAAAATCTCATTCTTTTTCTTTATCTATTTTGAAAGATACTATAATAAACAATTCCCATTCTCTCAAGATTAAAAATATTAAATAGTATTAGTATTAGAGTATTTACAATTCTCTTTTTAAAATGCTACTTAGAGACCTTTTTTTGCCTCTTTCTTTTTAGCTGCTTTTCAGATGGATGTTTTTCAGAAATCGGAGTTCTGGATAGGTGAAGTGCAATTATAAAATATTCTCGACTCCCATTTGTAGTCTGCAGATACCATGGGAAGTTAGTTCCCAGTCATTCGAATACTTATATTCAGAGATCATTTTTCCTTAGTTCACTGAAGGCTTGAAATTTTTAATAGCTCTGTGGATTGAACTGACATAAGAGAAAAATACTTCAAGTCTCCTTCAGTGATTTTTAAGCTCATAAAAATGTCCTTGGTGTATCTAAGCCAATGTTTGATCACAGACAAATAATGACCCTTGGAAATCTATCTCTGGTGCTATCTCCATACTGATGACACTTTCCTCATCCCCCATTGGTCTAAAAGATTTATCTTGAAAAGCTAACAACTTCTGTTCAGAACATATTGGTCAAAAACATTATCTATGCAATGGCTAGTCCTATAAGGGTTCCTAGCAGTTACCCTAATGAACATTTAGAAAAGCAGTTGAAGGTGGAAATAGTTTATCTGTCGTAAAGGGGAAAAATGATTTCTCCAGGTAAAATTATACCAGAGAGCCCCAAACTAATAAACACCTCCAGATTCATAATTTTTCCATGAGTGGGACGATAGGATCATGGGTCTAGAACTGGAAGACACCTTCTGGGTCCTCAAATCTAGTCCCCTTATTTTATAGATGAGGAACCCAAGACCTAGGGAAATGAAATGACTTATCTAAGGTCACTCATCATGTGAGCATCAGGGGCAGGATTTGAACCCAGGCTTACTGCAGGGTCAGAATTCTATCCACTGTACTGCACTGATAAGAAGCTGAGGGTTGCTGCTCCCACCTCTTTCTCGAGAGTGCTAAGGACTTTATTGGATTGTGCCCTGAGTGCTTCTGATCCCACTCCACCACCCTGTCACTGTTTATATTAGGTATCAGGCTCAGAGCAATCATGTGATAAATTTTGCAGTCAGCATGTTTATCTTGGGTTAAACTTTTACTAATAGAAATCAGGTAATGTTTACCACTGAACTGTTCCTTGCCGTGTTCAAACAGCACCTGTGAACATTTTTGTGCATGCATTTTAGGTCTTCTCATTTTGTATTTCACCTTGCTGTGAAGGCTGGGCAAATGATCTCTGTTCTCTGGTGATTGTTAAGTGACTCTGCAATCACTGATTTTAGTTCAGTTCGATTTAAGGGCACCTGTGATGGGAAATACTATTTCAGATTTCCCTGAGAGGTACAAATTTAGCTTTTGATTTAAGAAGCTTATGATCCGAGGGGCAGCCTGGTAGCTCAGTGGATAGACAGCCAGGCTTAGAGACAGGAGGTCCTGGCTTCAAATTTGGTCTCAGACACTTCCTAGCTGTGTGATTCCCCCACTGCCCAGGCCTTCCTGCTCTTCTGCCTGGGAACCAATATACAGTATTGATTCTAAGAGGAAGAGTTTTAAAAAAAAATCTTATGCTCTGGGTGGGAGGACAAGGTATAAGTTGTAGAGACTTAGAGCTAGAATGAAACTTTTAGTTCATCTCTTCTAACTCCCTCCTTTTGCTGATAAGGAAATTGAAAGCTAGAGAGACAGTTAGCCCAAGGACACACAGATAACAAGTGAAAGAGTTGGGATTCAAACTCAAGCCCTTTGACTCCAGATCGGTGTGCTAGTGGGACAGCTAGGTGGTTCAGTGGATAGAGCACTATGCCTAAAGTCAGAAGGACTCATCTTCCAGAATTCAAATCTGACCTCAGATGCTTACTAGCTTTGTGACCTTGGATAAGTCACTTAACCCTGTTTACCTCAGTTTCCTCATCTGTAAAATGAGCTGGAGAAGAAAATGGCAAACCACTCCAGTATTTTGCCATCAAAATCCCAAATGAGGTCACAAAGAATTGGATATGTCTAAAAGGACTGAACACAAGCAATATATCATGTTGATACACACCACATTGATAACAATTCCCATTCGGATCCACCCCTTTGGAACATTCCCTCTCATATACTAACCTCTAAACGTACTATATCCTAATAAGTTGTTATTTAGTTGTTCAGTCATGTTCAGTGACCCTGTGGACTATGAGTTTCCTTGGCATAGTTTGCCATTTCCTTGTCTAGGAGATCTAGTGGATCCTTTTGTCAAGTGATCAGAGGCAAGATCAGAGATCAGTGCAGGACTTGTCCAAGGTCAGACGATGAGCAAGTATCTGAGGCTGAATTTGAACTCAGTTCTTCCTGACTCTAGGTCCAGTGCTCTTAACCATTGAGCCATAGCTGCTTCTAATCCTAATAAGTAGAAACTCTTAATTCTTTCACATGTTCTCCACAATTACAGTGATGTGCAATATTTAATATTTAGAAGTATTTTGCAGAGTTCCTCAATTCACCCACATCCCCAAGAAGATTTTGATTATAGATTCTGATTGTAGAATCCATTCAGTAAGATTACAAATCTACCCACACATTCATGCCCACTGGAGCTCCCGGAGGCAGGGGCTGCTAGGTGGCACAGTAGAGAGATCTGAAGTCAGGGTCATCTTCTTTATGGGCTGAGTGACCCTGGACAAATCACTGAACCCCGTTTGCCTCCATTCCTCATCAGTCAAATGAACTAGCGAAGGAAAATGGCAAGCCCCTCTCTCTCGTCCCTTTGCTAAGAAAACTCTAAAGGGGTCCCAAAGACTCAGAAGCAGCTGAAATGCCTGAAAAACAAAAAATGAAGATGCAAGGGAGAGGAACGATTTTTCCTTTGCACACTATAAATCTGAACAAAATAAAAACTCGTAAAGAGTAAAGAGAGGTAGAATGTAGTCAATGATTTATTCAGGATAACAATCGAACATTTACTTAACGAAAAACGACCGGCTTGTTGTTCCACCCAACCGTTTAAAAGTAGGATCTTGGCCCTCGGAGCAGACCCAGTGACCAATTTGGCTTGTCCTTGAATCAAAGGCCAAGGGTGTGGGCTGTTGATTCTGCGACGCAGGTTTGGTGCCTCCATCCCTCCCCCAGAGTTGAGCTTTGGACAAGCCAAAGGACAGGCTCCCCCACAAGGCTGGGATCTTACAACACCCAGTTTAGGGCTGGGTTCACCGTCCTACCCTGTCTTTCATCTTCTCGCTAACATGCACTTTAGATGGAGTAACTCGATTGGTGTGTGTTTGTCTTTAGGGGTCAGAGGTGGAGGGGGAAAGAGTCATCTTGCTCGTTTTACGGCACCAGGGGAGGAGCCTTAGTGGGACTTTGCTTTACCTGCCTCATCCACCTGGGAGTCTTTTATGTCCCCTGGCAGAAAGAGTGTCGAGTCGTTTCTAGGTGAAATAGCTTTGTGACAGGAAATCTAGGTTAACAGCTTTTATGACTATAGGTAAACCCAAAGGTGCAGGTGCAGCCAAAGGTATGTAGAAACGGTGTGTGTTGAGTGTCATGGAGCAGAGCACATTCTTGGGGCTTTGCTGACGACCGGCAGCACGAAGTGATTATCTCAGAACCTGCCGCCTGCAGTGATGACTAGAAACGATGAGGCTTTGCCAAGAAGGCTCTGCTTCCATGACCCTTCTAGGGAGGCACACGGCAATCCCTCTGGCCAGGCTGATGGGAAGAGAGGAGGCAACTTGGTTCATAAGAGGATTGGGAAATCTCAAGGAAGCATACGTAGAAAGAAACCTAACGTGAATAAATAAAGCAGCCCCGAACCCACGTGAATTATCAGTATAATTTGGTTCTAATTTCCCAGTCCCTGGGACGTTTACTATTTAGAGACACCATCATCGATTGGTTTTAACTAGGCCTCAAATAAATGGTATTTTAACCTGTGCTGATTTAGGATGAGGGGAGTCTGTGGAACCAATTGCAAGCTCTTAAGGGATAGGAAAGAAGGAAGGAGTAAGCCTTTATGAAATACCTATGATGTGCCGGGCTCTGTGCTAATAAACATTTCATAATTATTGTCTCATTTGATCCTCACAATGACCATGGGAGATTGGTGCTACCAGTCTATCTACCTGGGCTAGGAGTGGGTTAGCCCCATTTTACAGGTGAGGAAACTGAGACAAGATCAAAGTAAAGTGATTTCTTCAGGATTGTATAGGTAGCAAGTGTCTGAGGCTAGATATGAATTTAGGCCTTTCTGAGTTTAGGTCCAGTACACTATATCCTGTGTTACTTAGCTGCCTTTAGGTTTTGCCCTGTGCTCTCTCTTGGGTCACAAAAAGTCATACACATAATAAACTTAACAATGATAAAACTCACATTCATACAACAAATTTTACTCAACATTTTACATAATTATCTCATTTCATCCTCAAAAATAGGTTTTTCTGAAGTAGGTGCTATTATTATCTCTATTTTACAGATAAAGAAACTGAGGCTTGGAAGAGATTTAGTGATACTTCCCATAGTCTGACTGCAAGAAAATATCTAAGGTAGGATTTGACCCCAAGTCTTATAGACTTCCAGCTCATGCTGCCTCTCAATTTACTAAATACTTTTTACTAGTGATAAAAAGTTATCCAGCTTGAACTGTGTGTCTTCAAATATCTAGATTAGACTGATTATAGAATCCATCTACTAAGAAAGACAGATTCATGGCCATCTGAGCTCCTAGCCATCATGCCATGCTCTTCTCAACTCTATCCATTATTTAGGGTATCACAATAGCATAGTATCATTCATTCCTCTCTCTCTCTCTCTCTCTCTCTCTCTCTCTCTCTCTCTCTCTCTCTCTCTCTCTC